>NW_027182815.1:3710000-3867500 GCF_041146395.1 Eulemur rufifrons
GGTGAGGTTTACGTGTTAAGGGGAGAAATAGGAACAGGGTTGGGTGTTATGTTCAGGGTTAGGGTTATCTGTTAAAGGTATTGTTTATGCTTAGCGCACGGGCCCTGTCTGCATTAGGCGGGCGGGGGGAGTTTAGGGGGCTGGGATTGTACCCGGGAACCCACTCTATCATACTCTGGGTATGGGCCCGTGGGTTTCATGCAGGACACAGTGGTAGAGCGTCCTTTCACGCATGGCATGGGCGGATTGCAGGCTTTCTAAACTGTAAGAAAGCAAGAAGTCTGAGAATTAGATTTAGGGTTAGGATTATGGTTAGGGTTAAGGATGAAGTTTAGTGTTAGGGTGAGGGCTTAGGGTTAGGGATTAGGGTTAGCGTTAAAGGATACTCTTAGGTTTAACGGTTACACTTTGGTTTAGGGTTGACGTTTACGGTTAGGGTTAAGATGAGGGGTTAGGGTTTGGTACAGGGTTAGGGTTAAGTGTTAGGTTGAGGGTTGAAGATTAGGATTAGGGTTAGGATTAAAGGTTAGCGTGAGAGTTAACGCTTAGGGTTAAGGTTAAGAGTTAGGGTTTAGAGTTAGGGTTAGGGTTAGGGTTAGGGTTCGTTTCAGGGTTAGAGTTATGTGCTATGGTTTGTGTTAGAGGTTAGGGTTAGGTTTACTGGTGACGGTTAGGGTTACGTTTAGGGTTTAGCATTAGGGTTAGGGTTAGGGTTAAGGGATAGGATTAGGGTTAAGTGTTGGGCTTAGGGTTAGGGTTTAGTGTTAGGGTTATCATTAAGGATTAGGTGTAGGGTCAGGTTTAAATGCTTGAGTGCGGGTAATGGTTAGGGTCAGGGTTAAGGTTCACGGATAGGGTTAGTGTTAAGGGTTACAGGTAGATTTAGGGTTCAGGGTTAGAGTTAGCATTAGGGCTTAAGGTTAGGATTAGGTGGTAGGTTAGATTTAGGGTTAGATCTACGCGTTAGGGTAAGGGCTAGCGTTAGGGTTAAGAGATAGGGTTAGGTTTAATGCTTAGGATTAGGGTTAGGGTTTGGGGTTAAGGTAAGTGTTAGGGGTTAGGTTTAAGATTCAAAGGTTAGGGTTATTTTTAGCTGTAGTGTTAGGGTTAGGGATAAGGGATCCCATTAGCATTAAGGGTCTTCCTTACTGTAGGGTTAAGGGTTAGGCTTAGAGTTAAAGCTTAAGGTTAGGGTCAGTGTTAAGATTTAGGGTGAGAGTTAACGGTTAGGGTAAAGGTTAAGCGTTAGGGTTAGGGATTAGTGATTAGGGTTTTTGGTTAGTGTTAGGGTTAGCGGTTAGGAGTTAGTGTTTTATGAAGTGGTATGGTTAGAATTAGGATTGGGGTTAGAGTTAGGGTGAGGTATAGGGGTTAGGTTTAGGGGTTAGTTTTAGGGTAAAAGGATAGGATTAGGGTTACGGGTTGGGCTTAGGTTTAGGGTTAAAGTTTACTGCTAGGGTTAGGGATAGGGTTCAGGGTTAGCTTTACGGGTTCTGGTTAGGGTTTGGTGTTAGGTTTGTGTCAGGATTAGGTCTAGTCGTGAGGGTAAGGTTTAGGGTTAGCTTTAAGAGCTAGAGTTAGGCTTAATGGTTAGGATTAGGATTAAGGTTAAGGGATAGGGTAAGGCTTAGGGGTTAGGGTGAAGGGTTAGGGTCAAGGGTTAGGGTTTTTGTTAGGCATAGCGTTGGGGTTAAAAGTAAGGGTTACTGTCAGTGTTAGGGTTGTAGTTAGGGTTACGGTTAGGGTTAGCGGTTTAGAATTAGGGTTAGGGATTAGGTGTCACAGTGATAACAAGGATATAGGGTTAGAATTATTGGATAGGGGTTGTTCTCAGGAAATGGGTTATGCATTAACGTTAGGATAAGAGGTTAAAGTTAGGTGCACGGTGAGGTTTACGTGTTAAGGGGAGAAATAGGAACAGGGTTGGGTGTTATGTTCAGGGTTAGGGTTATCTGTTAAAGGTATTGTTTATGCTTAGCGCACGGGCCCTGTCTGCATTAGGCGGGCGGGGGGAGTTTAGGGGGCTGGGATTGTACCCGGGAACCCACTCTATCATACTCTGGGTATGGGCCCGTGGGTTTCATGCAGGACACAGTGGTAGAGCGTCCTTTCACGCATGGCATGGGCGGATTGCAGGCTTTCTAAACTCTAAGAAAGCAAGAAGTCTGAGAATTAGATTTAGGGTTAGGATTATGGTTAGGGTGAAGGATGAAGTTTAGTGTTAGGGTGAGGGCTTAGGGTTAGGGATTAGGGTTAGTGTTAAAGGATACTCTTAGGTTTAACGGTTACACTTTGGTTTAGGGTTGACGTTTACGGTTAGGGTTAAGATGAGGGGCTAGGGTTTGGTACAGGGTTAGGGTTAAGTGTTAGGTTGAGGGTTGAAGATTAGGATTAGGGTTAGGATTAAAGGTTAGCGTGAGAGTTAACGCTTAGGGTTAAGGTTAAGAGTTAGGGTTTAGGGTTAGGGTTAGGGTTAGGGTTCGTTTCAGGTTTAGAGTTATGTGCTATGGTTTGTGTTAGAGGTTAGGGTTAGGTTTACTGGTGACGGTTAGGGTTACGTTTAGGGGTTAGCATTAGGGTTAGGGTTAGGGTTAAGGGATAGGATTAGGATTAAGTGTTGGGCTTAGGGTTAGGGTTTAGTGTTAGGGTTATCATTAAGGATTAGGGGTAGGGTCAGGTTTAAATGCTTGAGTGCGGGTAATGGTTAGGGTCAGGGATAAGGTTCACGGATAGGGTTAGTGTTAAGGGTTACAGATTTAGGGTTCAGGGTTAGAGTTAGCATTAGGGCTTAAGGTTAGGATTAGGTGGTAGGTTAGATTTAGGGTTAGATCTACGCGTTAGGGTAAGGGCTAGCGTTAGGGTTAAGAGATAGGGTTAGGTTTAATGCTTAGGATTAGGGTTAGGGTTTGGGGTTAAGGTAAGTGTTAGGGGTTAGGTTTAAGAATCAAAGGTTAGGGTTATTTTTAGCTGTAGTGTTAGGGTTAGGAATAAGGGATCCCATTAGCATTAAGGGTCTTCCTTACTGTAGGGTTAAGGGTTAGGCTTAGAGTTAAAGGTTAAGGTTAGGGTCAGTGTTAAGATTTAGGGTGAGGGTTAACGGTTAGGGTAAATGTTAAGCGTTAGGGTTAGGGATTAGTAATTAGGGTTTTTGGTTAGTGTTAGTGTTAGCGGTTAGGAGTTAGTGTTTTATGAAGGCGTATGGTTAGAATTAGGATTGGGGTTAGAGTTAGGGTGAGGTATAGGGGTTAGGTTTAGGGGTTAGTTTTAGGGTAAAAGGATAGGATTAGGGTTACGGGTTGGGCTTAGGTTTAGGGTTAAAGTTTACTGCTAGGGTCAGGGATAGGGTTCAGGGTTAGCTTTAGGGGTTCTGGTTAGTGTTAGGTGTTAGGTTAGTGTCAGGGTTAGGTCTAGTCGTGAGGGTAAGGTTTAGGGTTAGCTTTAAGAGCTAGAGTTAGGTTTAATGGTTAGGATTAGGATTAGGGTTAAGGGATAGGGTAAGGCTTAGGGGTTAGGATGAAGGGTTAGGGTCAAGGGTTAGGGTTTTTGTTAGGCATAGCGTTGGGGTTAGAAGTAAGGGTTACTGTCAGTGTTAGGGTTGTAGGTAGGGTTACGGTTAGGGTTAGCGGTTTAGAACTAGGGTTAGGGATTAGGTGTCACAGTGATGACAAGGATATAGGGTTAGAATTATGGGATGGGGGTTGTTCTCAGGAAATGGGTTATGCATTAACGTTAGGATAAGATGTTAAAGTTAGGCGCACGGTGATGTTTACGTGTTAAGGGGAGAAATAGGAACAGGGTTGGGTGTTATGTTCAGGGTTAGGGTTATCTGTTAAAGGTATTGTTTATGCTTAGCGCACGGGCCCTGTCTGCATTAGGCGGGCGGGGGGAGTTTAGGGGGCTGGGATTGTACCCGGGAACCCACTCTATCATACTCTGGGTATGGGCCCGTGGGTTTCATACAGGACACAGTGGTAGAGCCTCCTTTCACGCATGGCATGGGAGGATTGCAGGCTTTCTAAACTCTAAGAAAGCAAGAAGTCTGAGAATTAGATTTAGGGTTAGGATTATGGTTAGGTGAAGGATGAAGTTTAGTGTTAGGGTGAGGGCTTAGGGTTAGGGCTTAGGGTTAGGGTTAAAGGTTACTCTTAGGTTTAACGGTTACACTTTGGTTTAGGGTTGCGGTTTACGGTTAGGGTTAAGATGAGGGGTTAGGGTTAGGTACAGGGTTAGGGTTAAGTGTTAGGTTTAGGGTTGAAGATTAGGATTAGGGTTAGGATTAAAGGATAGCGTGAGAGTTAACGCTTAGGGTTAAGGTTAAGAGTTAGGGTTTAGGGTTAGGGTTAGGGTTAGGGTTAGTTTTAGGGTTAGAGTTATGTGCTAGGGTTAGGGTTAGGGTTAGGGTTAGGGTTAGTTTTAGGGTTAGAGTTATGTGCTATTGTTTGTGTTAGAGGTTAGGGTTAGGTTTAATGATGGCGGTTAGGGTTACGTTTAGGGGTTACCATTAGGGTTAGGGTTAGGGTTAGGGCTAAGGGATAGGATTAGGGTTAACTGTTGGGCTTAGGGTTAGGGTTTAGTGTTAGGGTTATCATTAAGCATTAGGGGTAGGGTCAGGGTTAAATGCTTGGGTGCGGGTAATGGTTAGGGTCAGGGTTAAGGTTCACGGATAGGGTTAGTGTTAAGGGTTACTGGTAGGTTTAGGGTTCAGGGTTAGAGTTAGCATTAGGGCTTAAGGTTAGGATTAGCCGGTAGGTTAGATTTAGGGTTAGATCTAGGCGTTAGGGTAAGGGCTAGCGTTAGGGTTAAGAGATAGGGTTAGGTTTAATGCTTAGGATTAGGGTTAGGGTTTGGGGTTAAAGGAAGTGTTAGGGGTTAGGTTTAAGGATCAAAGGTTAGGGTTATTTTTAGCTGTAGTGTTAGGGTTAGGGATAAGGGATCCCATTAGCATTACGGGTCTTCCTTACTGTAGGGTTAAGGGTTAGGCTTAGAGTTAAAGGAGAAGGTTAGGGTCAGTGTTAAGATTTAGGGTGAGGGTTAACGGTTAGGGTAAAGGCTAAGCGTTAGGGTTAGGGATTAGTGATTAGGGTTTTTGGTTAGTGTTAGGGTTAGCGGTTAGGAGTTAGTGTTTTATGAAGGGGTATGGTTAGAATTAGGATTGGGGTTAGAGTTAGGGTGAGGTATAGGGGTTAGGTTTAGGGGTTAGTTTTAGGGTAAAAGGATAGGATTAGGATTACGGTTTGGGCTTAGGTTTAGGGTTAAAGTTGACTGCTAGGGTTAGGGATAGGGTTCAGGGTTAGCTTTAGGGGTTCTGCTTAGGGTTAGGTGTTAGGTTAGTGTCTGGGTTAGGTCCAGTCGTGAGGGTAAGGTTTAGGCTTAGCTTTAAGAGCTAGGGTTAGGTTTAGTGGTTAGGATTAGGATTAGGGTTAAGGGTTAGGGTAAGGCTTAGGGGTTAGGGTGAAGGGTTAGGGTCAAGGGTTAGGGTTTTTGTTAGGCATAGCGTTGGGGTTAGAAGTAAGGGTTACTGTCAGTGTTAGGGTTGTAGGTAGGGTTACGGTTAGGGTTAGCGGTTTAGAATTAGGGTTAAGGATTAGGTGTCACAGTGATGACTAGGAGATAGGGTTAGAATTATGGGATAGGAGTTGTTCTCAGGAAATGGGTTATGCATTAACGTTAGGATAAGAGGTTAAAGTTAGGCGCACGGTGAGGTTTACGTGTTAAGGGGAGAAAGAGGAACAGGGTTGGGTGTTATGATCAGGGTTAGGGTTATCTGTTAAAGGTATTGTTTATGCTTAGCGCACGGGCCCTGTCTGCATTAGGCGGGTGGGGGGAGTTTAGGGGGCTAGGATTGTACCCGGGAACCCACTCTATCATACTCTGGGTATGGGCCCGTGGGTTTCATGCAGGACACAGTGGTAGAGCCTCCTTTCACGCATGGCATGGGAGGATTGCAGGCTTTCTAAACTCTAAGAAAGCAAGAAGTCTGAGAATTAGATTTAGGGTTAGGATTATGGTTAGGGTGAAGGATGAAGTTTAGTGTTAGGGTGAGGGCTTAGGGTTAGGGATTAGGGTTAGGGTTAAAGGTTACTCTTAGGTTTAACGGTTACACTTTGGTTTAGGGTTGACGTTTACGGTTAGGGTTAAGATGAGGGGTTAGGGTTAGGTACAGGGTTAGGGTTACGTGTTAGGTTTAGGGTAGAAGATTAGGATTAGGGTTAGGATTTAAGGTTAGCGTGAGAGTTAACGCTTAGGGTTAAGGTTAAGAGTTAGGGTTTAGGGTTAGGGTTAGGGTTAGGGTTCGTTTTAGGGTTAGAGTTATGTGCTATGGTTTGTCTTAGAGCTTAGGGTTAGCTTTACTGGTGACGGTTAGGGTTACGTTTAGGGGTTAGCATTAGGGTTAGGGTTAGGGTTAGGGCTAAGGGATAGGATTAGGGTTAAGTGTTGGGCTTAGGTTTAGGGTTTAGTGTTAGGGTTATCATTAAGGATTAGGGGAAGGGTCAGGGTTAAATGCTTGGGTGCGGGTAATGGTTAGGGTCAGGGTTAAGGTTCACGGATAGGGTTAGTGTTAAGGGATACGGGTAGGTGTAGGGTTCAGGGTTAGAGTTAGCATTAGGACTTAAGGTTAGGATTAGGCGGTAGGTTAGATTTAGCGTTAGATCTAGGCGTTAGGGTAAGGGCTAGCGTTAGGGTTAAGAGATAGGGTTAGGTTTAATGCTTAGGATTAGGGTTAGGGTTTGGGGTTAAAGGAAGTGTTAGGGGTTAGGTTTAAGGATCAACGGTTAGGGTTATTTTTAGCTGTAGTGTTAGGGTTAGGGATAAGGGATCCCATTAGCATTAAGGGTCTTCCTTACTGTAGGGTTAAGGGTTAGGCTTAGAGTTAAAGGTGAAGGTTAGGGTCAGTGTTAAGATTTAGGGTGACGGTTAACGGTTAGTGTAAAGGTTAAGCGTTAGGGTTAGGGATTAGTGATTAGGGTTTTTGGTTAGTGTTAGGGTTAGCGGTTAGGAGTTAGTGTTTTATGAAGGGGTATGGTTAGAATTAGGATTGGGGTTAGAGTTAGGGTGAGGTATAGGGGTTAGGTTTAGGGGTTAGTTTTAGGGTAAAAGGATAGGATTAGGGTTACGGGTTGGGCTTAGGTTTAGGGTTAAAGTTCACTGCTAGGGTTAGGGATAGGGTTCAGGGTTAGCTTTAGGGGTTCTGGTTAGGGTTAGGTGTTAGGTTAGTGTCAGGGTTAGGTCTAGTCGTGAGGGTAAGATTTAGGGTTAGCTTTAAGAGCTAGGGTTAGGTTTAATGGTTAGGATTAGGATTAGGGTTAAGGGTTAGGGTAAGGCTTAGGGGTTAGGGTGAAGGGTTAGGGTAAAAGGTTAGGGTTTTTGTTAGGGAAAGCGTTGGGTTTACAAGTAAGGGTTACTGTCAGTGTTAGGGTTGTAGGTAGGGTTACGGTTAGGGTTAGCGGTTTAGAATTAGGGTTAAGGATTAGGTGTCACAGTGATGACTAGGAGATAGGGTTAGAATTATGGGATAGGGGTTGTTCTCAGGAAATGGGTTATGCATTAACGTTAGGAGAAGAGGTTAAAGTTAGGCGCACGGTGAGGTTTACGTGTTAAGGGGAGAAATAGAAACAGGGTTGGGTGTTATGTTCAGGGTTAGGGTTATCTGTTAAAGGTATTGTTTATGCTTAGCGCACGGGCCCTGTCTGCATTAGGCGGGCGGGGGGAGTTTAAGGGGCTGGGATTGTACCCGGGAACCCACTCTATCATACTCTGGGTATGGGCCCGTGGGTTTCATGCAGGACACAGTGGTAGAGCCTCCTTTCACGCATGGCATGGGAGGATTGCAGGCTTTCTAAACTCTAAGAAAGCAAGAAGTCTGAGAATTAGATTTAGGGTTAGGATTATGGTTAGGGTTAAGGATGAAGTTTAGTGTTAGGGTGAGGGCTTAGGGTTAGGGATTAGGGTTAGGGTTAAAGGTTACTCTTAGGTTTAACGGTTACACTTTGGTTTAGGGTTGAGGTTTACGGTTAGGGTTAAGATGAGGGGTTAGGGTTTGGTACAGGGTTAGGGTTAAGTGTTAGGTTTAGGGTTGAAGATTAGGATTAGGGTTAGGATTAAAGGTTAGCGTGAGAGTTAACGCTTAGGGTTAAGTTTAAGAGTTAGGATTTAGGGTTAGGGTTAGGGTTAGGGTTAGTTTTAGGGTTAGAGTTATGTGCTATGGTCTTTGTTAGAGGTTAGCGTTAGGTTTACTGGTCACAGTTATGGTTACGTTTAGGGGTTAGCATTAGGGTTAGGGTTAGGGTTAGGGCTAAGGGATAGGATTAGGGTTAAGTGTTGGGCTTAGGGTTAGGGTTTAGTGTTAGGGTTATCATTAAGGTCTAGGAGTAGGTTCAGGGTTAAATGCTTGGGTGCAGGTAATGGTTAGGGTCAGGGTTAAGGTTCACGGATAGGGTGAGTGTTAAGGGTCACGGGTAGGTTTAGGGTTCAGGGTTAGAGTTAGCATTAGGGCTTAAGGTTAGGATTAGGCGTAGGTTAGATTTCGGGTTAGATCTAGGCGTTAGGGTAAGGGCTAGCGTTAGGGTAGAGATAGGGTTAGGTTTAATGCTTAGGATTAGGGTTAGGGTTTGGGGTTAAAGGAAGTGTTAGGAGTTAGGTTTAAGGATCAAAGGTTAGGGTTATTTTTAGCTGTAGTGTTAGGGTTAGGGATAAGGGATCCCATTAGCATTAAGGGTCTTCCTTACTGTAGGGTTAAGGGTTAGGCTTAGAGTTAAAGCTTAAGGTTAGGGTCAGTGTTAAGATTTAGGGTGCGGGTTAACGGTTAGGGTAAAGGTTAAGCGTTAGGGTTAGGGATTAGTGATTAGGGTTTTTGGTTAGTGTTAGGGTTAGCGGTTAGGAGTTATTGTTTTATGAAGGGGTATGGTGAGAATTAGGATTGGGGTTAGAGTTGGGGTGAGGTATAGGGGTTAGGTTTAGGGGTTAGTTTTAGGGTAAAAGGATAGGATTAGGGTTACGGGTTGGGCTTAGGTTTAGGGTTAAAGTTGACTGCTAGGGTTAGGGATAGGGGTGAGGGTTAGCTTTAGGGGTTCTGGTTAGGGTTAGGTGTTAGGTTAGTGTCAGGGTTAGGTCTAGTCGTGAGGGTAAGGTTTAGGGTTATCTTTAAGAGCTAGGGTTAGGTTTAATGGTTAGGATTAGGATTAGGGTTAAGGGTTAGGGTAAAGCTTAGGGGTTAGGGTGAAGGGTTACGGTCAAGGGTTAGGGTTTTTGTTAGGCATAGCGTTGGGGTTAGAAGTAAGGGTTACTGTCAGTGTTAGGGTTGTAGGTAGGGTTACGGTTAGGGTTAGCGGTTTAGAATTAGGGTTAGGGATTAGGTGTCACAATGATGACTAGGAGATAGGGTTAGAATTATGGGATAGGGGTTGTTCTCAGGAAATGGGTTATCCATTAACCTTAGGATAAGAGTTTAAAGTTAGGGCACGGTGAGGTTTACGTGTTAAGGGGAGAAATAGGAACAGGGTTGGGTGTTATGTTCAGGGTTAGGGTTATCTGTTAAAGGTATTGTTTATGCTTAGCGCACGGGCCCTGTCTGCATTAGGCGGGCGGGGGGGAGTTGTGGGGGCTGGCATTGTACCCGGGAACCCACTCTATCATACTCTGGGTATGGGCCCGTGGGTTTCATGCAGGACACAGTGGTAGAGCCTCCTTTCACGCATGGCATGGGAGGATTGCAGGCTTTCTAAACTCTAAGAAAGCAAGAAGTCTGAGAATTAGATTTAGGGTTAGGATTATGGTTAGGGTGAAGGATGAAGTTTAGTGTTAGGGTGAGGGCTTAGGGTTAGGGCTTAGGGTTAGGGTTAAAGGTTATTCTTAGGTTTAACGGTTACACTTTGGTTTAGGGTTGAGGTTTACGGTTAGGGTTAAGATGAGGGGTTAGGGTTAGGTACAGGGTTAGGGTTAAGTGTTAGGTTTAGGGTTGAAGATTAGGATTAGGGTTAGGATTAAAGGATAGCGTGAGAGTTAACGCTTAGGGTTAAGGTTAAGAATTAGGATTTAGGGTTAGGGTTAGGGTTAGGGTTAGTTTTAGGGTTAGAGTTATGTGCTAGGGTTAGGGTTAGGGTTAGGGTTAGGGTTAGTTTTAGGGTTAGAGTTATGTGCTATGGTTTGTGTTAGAGGTTAGGGTTAGGTTTAATGATGGCGGTTAGGGTTACGTTTAGGGGTTAGCATTAGGGTTAGGGTTAGGGTTAGGGTTAAGGGATAGGATTAGGGTTAACTGTTGGGCGTAGGGTTAGGGTTTAGTGTTAGGGTTATCATTAAGGATTAGGGGTAGGGTCAGGGTTAAATGCTTGGGTGCGGGTAATGGTTAGGGTCAGGGTTAAGGTTCACGGATAGGGTTAGTGTTAAGGGTTACGGGTAGGTTTAGGGTTCAGGGTTAGAGTTAGCATTAGGGCTTAAGGTTAGGATTAGGCGGTAGGTTAGATTTAGGGTTAGATCTAGGCGTTAGGGTAAGGGCTAGCGTTAGGGTAGAGATAGGGTTAGGATTAATGCTTAGGATTAGGGTTAGGGTTTGGGGTTAAAGGAAGTGTTAGGAGTTAGGTTTAAGGATCAAAGGTTAGGGTTATTTTTAGCTGTAGTGTTAGGGTTAGGGATAAGGGATCCCATTAGCATTAAGGGTCTTCCTTACTGTAGGGTTAAGGGTTAGGCTTAGAGTTAAAGGTTAAGGTTAGGGTCAGTGTTAAGATTTAGGGTGCGGGTTAACGGTTAGGGTAAAGGTTAAGCGTTAGGGTTAGGGATTAGTGATTAGGGTTTTTGGTTAGTGTTAGGGTTAGCGGTTAGGAGTTATTGTTTTATGAAGGGGTATGGTGAGAATTAGGAATGGGGTTAGAGTTGGGGTGAGGTATAGGGGTTAGGTTTAGGGGTTAGTTTTAGGGTAAAAGGATAGGATTAGGGTTACGGGTTGGGCTTAGGTTTAGGGTTAAAGTTTACTGCTAGGGTTAGGGATAGGGGTCAGGGTTAGCTTTAGGGGTTCTGGTTAGGGTTAGGTGTTAGGTTAGTGTCAGGGTTAGGTCTAGTCGTGAGGGTAAGGTTTAGGGTTAGCTTTAAGAGCTAGGGTTAGGTTTAATGGTTAGGATTAGGATTAGGGTTAAGGGTCAGGGTAAGGCTTAGGGGTTAGGGTGAAGGCTTAGGGTCAAGGGTTAGGGTTTTTGTTAGGCATAGCGTTGGGGTTAGAAGTAAGGGTTACTGTCAGTGTTAGGGTTGTAGGTAGGGTTACGGTTAGGGTTAGCAGTTTAGAATTAGGGTTAGGGATTAGGAGTCACAGTGATGACTAGGATATAGGGTTAAAATTATGGGATAGGGGTTGTTCTCAGGAAATGGGTTATGCATTAACGTTAGGATAAGAAGTTAAATTTAGGTGCACGGTGAGGTTTACGTGTTAAGGGGAGAAATAGGAACAGGGTTGGGTGTTACGTTCAGGGTTAGGGTTATCTGTTAAAGGTATTGTTTATGCTTAGCGCACGGGCCCTGTCTGCATTAGGCGGGCAGGGGGAGTTTAGGGGGCTGGGATTGTACCCGGGAACCCACTCTATCATACTCTGGGTATGGGCCCGTGGGTTTCATGCAGGACACAGTGGTAGAGCGTCCTTTCACGCATGGCATGGGAGGATTGCAGGCTTTCTAAACTCTAAGAAAGCAAGAAGTCTGAGAATTAGATTTAGGGTTAGGATTATGGATAGGGTGAAGGATGAAGTTTAGTGTTAGGGTGAGGGCTTAGGGTTAGGGATTAGGGTTAGGGTTAAAGGTTACTGTTAGGTTTAACGGTTACACTTTGGTTTTGGGTTGAGGTTTACGGTTAGGGTTAAGATGAGGGGTTAGGTTTAGGTACAGGGTTAGGGTTACGTGTTAGGTTTAGGGTAGAAGATTAGGATTAGGGTTAGGATTAAAGGTTAGCGTGAGAGTTAACGCTTAGGTTTAAGGTTAAGAGTTAGGGTTTAGGGTTAGGGTTAGGGTTAGGGTTAGTTTTAGGGTTAGAGTTATGTGCTATGGTTTGTCTTAGAGCTTAGGGTTAGCTTTACTGGTGACGGTTACGGTTACGTTTAGGGGTTACCATTAGGGTTACGGTTAGGGTTAGGGTTAAGGGATAGGATTAGGGTTAAGTGTTGGGCTTAGGGTTAGGGTTCAGTGTTAGGGTTATCATTAAGGATTAGGGGAAGGGTCAGGGTTAAATGCTTGGGTGCGGGTAATGGTTAGGTTCAGGGTTAAGGTTCACGGATAGGGTTAGTGTTAAGGGATACGGGTAGGTTTAGGGTTCAGGCTTAGAGTTAGCATTAGGGCTTAAGGTTAGGATTAGGCGGTAGGTTCGATTTAGGGTTAGATCTAGGCGTTAGGGTAAGGGCTAGCGTTAGGGTTAAGAGATAGGGTTAGGTTTAATGCTTAGGATTAGAGTTAGGGTTTGGGGTTAAAGTAATTGTTAGGGGTGAGGTTTAAGGATCAAAGGTTAGGGTTATTTTTAGCTGTAGTGTTAGGGTTAGGGATAAGGGATCCCATTAGCATTAAGCGTCTTCCTTACTGTAGGGTTAAGGGTTAGGCTTAGAGTTAAAGGAGAAGGTTAGTGTCAGTGTTAAGATTTAGGGTGAGGGTTAACGGTTAGGGTAAAGGTTAAGCGTTAGGGTTAGGGATTAGTGATTAGGGTTTTTGGTTAGTGTTAGGGTTAGGGGTTAGGAGTTAGTGTTTTATGAAGGGGTATGGTTAGAATTAGGATTGGGGTTAGAGTTAGGGTGAGGGCTAGGGGTTAGGTTTAGGGGTTAGTTTTAGGGTAAAAGGATAGGAGTAGGGTTACGGGTTGGGCTTAGGTTTAGGGTTAAAGTTTACTGCTAGGGTTAGGGATAGCGTTCTTGGTTAACTTTAGGGGTTCTGGTTAGGGTTAGGTGTGAGGTTAGTGTCAGGGTTAGGTCTAGCCGTGAGGGTAAGGTTTAGGGTTAGCTTTAAGAGCTAGGGTTAGGTTTAATGGTTAGGATTAGGATTAGGGTTAAGGGTCAGGGTAAGGCTTAGGGGTTAGGGTGAAGGGTTAGGGTCAAGGGTTAGGGTTTTTGTTAGGCATAGCGTTGGGGTTAGATGTAAGGGTTACTGTCAGTGTTAGGGTTGTAGGTAGGGTTACGGTTAGGGTTAGCGATTTAGAATTAGGGTTAGGGATTAGGTGTCACAGTGATGACTAGGAGATAGGGTTAGAATTATGGGATAGGGGTTGTTCTCAGGAAATGGATTATGCATTAACGTTAGGATAAGAAGTTAAAGTTAGGCGCACGGTGAGGTTTAGGTGTTAAGGGGAGAAATAGGAACAGGGTTGGGTGTTATATTAAGGGTTAGGGTTATCTGTTAAAGGTATTGTTTATGCTTAGCGCACGGGCCCTGTCTGCATTAGGCGGGCGGGGGGAGTTTAAGGGGGCTGGGATTGTACCCGGGAACCCACTCTATCATACTCTGGGTATGGGCCCGTGGGTTTCATGCAGGAAACAGTGGTAGAGCCTCCTTTAACGCAAGGCATGGGAGGATTGCAGGCTGTCTAAACTCTAAGAAAGCAAGAAGTCTGAGAATAAGATTTAGGGTTAGGATTATGGTTAGGATTAAGGATGAAGTTTAGTGTTAGGGTGAGGGCTTAGGGTTAGGGATTAGGGTTAGGGTTAAAGGATATTCTTAGGTTTAACGGTTACACTTTGGTTTAGGGTTGAGGTTTACGGTTAGGGTTAAGATGAGGGGTTAGGGTTAGGTACAGGGTTAGGGTTAAGTGTTAGGTTTAGGGTTGAAGATTAGGATAAGGGTTAGGATTAAAGATTAGCGTGAGAGTTAACGCTTAGGGTTAAGGTTAAGTGTTAGGGTTTAGGGTTAGGGTTAGGGTTAGGGTTAGTTTTAGGGTTAGAGTTATGTGCTATGGTTTGTGTTAGAGGTTAGGGTTAGGTTTACTGGTGGCGGTTTGGGTTACGTTTAGGGTTTAGCATTAGGGTTAGGGTTAGGGTTAGGGTTAAGGGATAGGATTAGGGTTAAGTGTTGGGCTTAGGGTCAGGGTTTAGTGTTAGGGTTATCATTAAGGATTAGGGGAAGGGTCAGGGTTAAATGCTTGGGTGCGGGTAATGGTTAGGGTCAGGGTTAAGGTTCACGGATAGGGTTAGTGTTAAGGGATACGGGTAGGTTTAGGGTTCAGGGTTAGAGTTAGCATTAGGGCTTAAGGTTAGGATTAGGCGGTAGGTTAGATTTAGGGTTAGATTTAGGCGTTAGGGTAAGGGCTAGCGTTAGGGTTAAGAGATAGGGTTGGGTTTAATGCTTAGGATTAGGGTTAGTGATTGGGGTTAAAGTAAGTGTTAGGGGTTAGGTTTAAGGATCAAAGATTAGGGTTATTTTTAGCTGTAGTGTTAGGGTTAGGGATAAGGGATCCCATTAGCATTAAGGGTCTTCCTTACTGTAGGGTTAAGGGTCAGGCTTAGTGTTAAAGGAGAAGGTTAGGGTCAGTGTTAAGACTTAGGGTGAGGGATAACGGTTAGGGTAAAGGTTAAGCGTTAGGGTTAGGGATTAGTGATTAGGGTTTTTGGTTAGTGTTAGGGTTAGCGGTTAGGAGTTAGTGTTGTATGAAGGGGTATGGTTAGAATTAGGATTGGGGTTAGAGTTAGGGTGAGGTATAGGGGTTAGGTTTAGGGGTTAGTTTTAGGGTAAAAGGATAGGAGTAGGATTATGGGTTGGGCTTAGGTTTAGGGTTAAAGTTTACTGCTAGGGTTAGGGATAGCGTTCATGGTTAACTTTAGGGGTTCTGGTTAGGGTTAGGTGTGAGGTTAGTGTCAGGGTTAGGTCTAGTCGTGAGGGTAAGGTTTAGGGTTAGCTTTAAGAGCTAGGGTTAGGTTTAATGGTTAGGATTAGGATTAGGGTTAAGGGTTAGGGTAAGGCTTAGGGGTTAGGGTGAAGGGTTAGGGTCAAAGGTTAGGGTTTTTGTTAGGCAAAGCGTTGGGGTTACAAGTAAGGGTTACTGTCAGTGTTAGGGTTGTAGGTAGGGTTACGGTTAGGGTTAGTGGTTTAGAATTAGGGTTAGCGATTAGGTGTCACAGTGATGACTAGGAGATAGGGTTAGAATTACGGGATAGGGGTTGTTCTCAGGAAATGGGTTATGCATTAACGTTAGGATAAGAGGTTAAAGTTAGGCGCACGGTGAGGTTTACGTGTTAAGGGGAGAAATAGGAACAGGGTTGGGTGTTATGTTCAGGGTTAGGGTTATCTGTTAAAGGTATTGTTTATGCTTAGCGCACGGGCCCTGTCTGCATTAGGCGGGCGGGGGGAGTTTAGGGGGCTGGGATTGTACCCGGGAACCCACTCTATCATACTCTGGGTATGGGCCCGTGGGTTTCATGCAGGACACAGTGGTAGAGCCTCCTTTCACGCATGGCATGAGAGGATTGCAGGCTTTCTAAACTCTAAGAATGCAAGAAGTCTGAGAATTAGATTTAGGGTTAGGATTATGGTTAGGGTTAAGGATGAAGTTTAGTGTTAGGGTGAGGGCTTAGGGTTAGGGATTAGGGTTAGGGTTAAAGGTTACTCTTAGGTTTAACGGTTACACTTTGGTTTAGGGTTGAGGTTTACGGTTAGGGTTAAGATGAAGGGTTAGTGTTTGGTACAGGGTTAGGGTTAAGTGTTAGGTTTAGGGTTGAAGATTAGGTTTAGGGTTAGGATTAAAGGTTAGCGTGAGAGTTAACGCTTAGGATTAAGGTTAAGTGTTAGGGTTTAGGGTTAGGGTTAGGGTTAGGGTTCGTTTTAGGGTTAGAGTTATGTGCTATGGTTTGTCTTAGAGGTTAGGGTTAGGTTTACTGGTCACGGTGAGGGTTAGGTTTAGGGGTTAGCATTAGGGTTAGGGTTAAGGGATAGGATTAGGGTTAAGTGTTCGGCTTAGGGTTAGGGTTTAGTTTTAGGGTTATCATTAAGGATTAGGGTTCGGGTCAGGTTTAAATGCTTGGGTGCGGGTAATGGTTAGGGTCAGGGTTAAGGTTCACGAATAGGATTAGTGTTAACGGTTACGGGTAGGTTTAGGGTTCAGGATGAGACTTAGCCTTAGGGCTTAAGGTTAGGATTAGGCGGTAGGTTAGATTTAGGGTTAGATCTAGGCATTAGGGTAAGGGCTAGTGTTAGGGTTAAGAGATAGGGTTAGGTTTAATGCTTAGGATTAGGGTTAGGGTTTGGGGTTAAAGTAAGTGTTAGGGGTTAGGTTTAAGGATCCAAGGTTAGGGTTATTTTTAGCTGTAGTGTTAGGGTTAGGGATAAGGGATCCCATTAGCATTAAGGGTCTTCCTTACTGTAGGGTTAAGGGTTAGGCTTAGACTTAAAGGTTAAGGTTAGGGTCAGTGTTAAGATTTAGGGTGAGGGTTAACGGTTAGGGTAAAGGTTAAGCGTTAGGGTTAGGGATTAGTGATTAGGGTTTTTCGTTAGTGTTAGGGTTAGCGGTTAGGAGTTAGTGTTTTATGACCGGGTATGGTTAGAATTAGGATTGGGGTTAGAGTTAGGGTGAGGTATAGGGGTTAGGTTTAGGGGTTAGTTTTAGGGTAAAAAGATAGGATTAGGGTTACGGGTTGGGCTTAGGTTTAGGGTTAAAGTTGACTGCTAGGGTTAGGGATAGGGTTCAGGGTTATCTTTAGGGGTTCTGGTTAGGGTTAGGTGTTAGGTTAGTGTCAGGGTTAGGTCTAGTCGTGAGGGTAAGTTTTAGGGTTAGCTTTAAGAGCTAGGGTTAGGTTTAAGGGTTAGGATTAGGATTAGGGTTAAGGGTTAGGGTAAGTCTTAGGGGTTAGGGTAAAGGGTTAGGGTCAAGGGTTAGGGTTTTTATAGGCATAGCGTTGGGGTTAGAAGTAAGGTTTACTGTCAGTGTTAGGGTTGAAGGTAGGGTTACGGTTAGGGTTAGCGGTTTAGAATTAGGGTTAGCGATTAGGTGTCACAGTGATGACTAGGAGATAGGGTTAGAATTATGGGATAGGGGTTGTTCTCAGAAAATGGGTTATGCATTAACGTTAGGATAAGAAGTTAATGTTAGGCCTAGGTTGAGGTTTATGTGTTAAGGGGAGAAATAGGACCCGGGTTGGGTGTAATGTTGAGGGTTAGGGTTATCTGTTAAAAGTATTTTTTATGCTTAGCACACGGACCCTGTCTGCATTAAGCAGGCGGGGGGAGTTTAGGGGGCTGGGATTGTACCCGGGAACCCACTCTATCATACTCTGGGTATGGGCCCGTGGGTTTCATGCAGGACACAGTGGTAGAGCCTCCGAGCCTCCTTTCACGCATGGCATGGGAGGATTGCAGGCTTTCTAAACTCTAAGAATGCAAGAACTCTGAGAATTAGATTTAGGGTTAGGATCATGGTTAGGGTTAAGGTTGAAGTTTAGTGTTAGGGTGAGGGCTTATGGTTAGAGATTAGGGTTAGGGTTAAAGGTTACTCTTAGGTTTAACGGTTACACTTTGGTTTAGGGTTGAGTTTTACGGTTAGGGTTAAGATGAGGGGTTAGGGTTAGGTACAGGATTAGGGTTAAGTGTTAGGTTTAGGGTAGAAGATTAGGATTAGGGTTAGGATTAAAGGTTAGCGTGAGAGTTAACGCTTAGGGTTAAGGTTAAGAGTTAGGGTTTAGGGTTAGGGTTAGGGTTAGGGTTCGTTTTGGGGTTAGAGTTATGTGCTATGATTTGTGTTAGAGGTTAGGGTTAGGTTTACTGGTGACGGTAAGGGTTACGTTTAGGGGTTAGCATTAGGGTTACGATTAAGGTTAGGGTTAAGGGATAGGATTAGGGTTAAGTGTTGGGCTTAGGGTTAGGGTTTAGTGTTAGGGTTATCATTAAGGATAAGGGGAAGGGTCAGGGTTAAATGCTTGGGTGCGGGTAATGGTTAGGGTCAGGGTTAAGGTTCACAGATAGGGTTAGTGTTAAGGGTTACTGGTAGGTTTAGGGTTCAGGGTTAGAGTTAGCATTAGGGCTTAAGGTTAGGATTAGGCGGTAGGTTAGATTTAGGGTTAGATCTAGGCGTTAGGGTAAGGGCTAGCGTTAGGGTTAAGAGATAGGGTTAGGTTTAATGCTTAGGATTAGGGTTAGGGTTTGGGGTTAAAGGAAGTGTTAGGGGTTAGGTTTAAGGATCAAAGGTTAGGGTTATTTTTAGCTGTAGTGTTAGGGTTAGGGATAAGGGATCCCATTAGCATTAAGGGTCTTCCTTACTGTACGGTTAAGGGTTAGGCTTAGAGTTAAAGGTTAAGGTTAGGGTCAGTGTTAAGATTTAGGGTGAGGGTTAACGGTTAGGGTAAAGGTTAAGCGTTAGGGTTAGGGATTAGTGATTAGGGTTTTTGGTTAGTGTTAGGGTTAGCGGTTAGGAGTTAGTGTTTTATGAAGGGGTGTGGTTAGAATTAGGATTGGGGTTAGAGTTAGGGTGAGGTATAGGGGTTAGGTTTAGGGGTTAGTTTTAGGGTAAAAGGATAGGATTAGGGTTACGGGTTGGGCTTAGGTTTAGGGTTAAAGTTTACTGCTAGGGTTAGGGATAGGGTTCAGTGTTAGCTTTAGGGGTTCTGGTTAGGGTTAGGTGTGAGGTTAGTGTCAGGGTTAGGTCCAGTCGTGAGGGTAAGGTTTAGGCTTAGCTTTAAGAGCTAGGGTTAGGTTTAGTGGTTAGGATTAGGATTAGGGTTAAGGGTTAGGGTAAGGCTTAGGGGTTAGGGTGAAGGGTTAGGGTCAAGAGTTAGGGTTTTTCTTAGGCATAGCGTTGGGGTTAGAAGTAAGGGTTACTGTCAGTGTTAGGGTTGTAGGTAGGGTTACGGTTAGGGTTAGCGGTTTAGAATTAGGGTTAAGGATTAGGTGTCACAGTGATGACTAGGAGATAGGGTTAGAATTATGGGATAGGGGTTGTTCTCAGGAAATGGGTTATGCATTAACGTTAGGATAAGAGGTTAAAGTTAGGCGCACGGTGAGGTTTACGTGTTAAGGGGAGAAAGAGGAACAGGGTTGGGTGTTATGATCAGGGTTAGGGTTATCTGTTAAAGGTATTGTTTATGCTTAGCGCACGGGCCCTGTCTGCATTAGGCGGGCGGGGGGAGTTTAGGGGGCTGGGATTGTACCCGGGAACCCACTCTATCATACTCTGGGTATGGGCCCGTGGGTTTCATGCAGGACACAGTGGTAGAGCGTCCTTTCACGCATGGCATGGGAGGATTGCAGGCTTTCTAAACTCTAAGAAAGCAAGAAGTCTGAGAATTAGATTTAGGGTTAGGATTCTGGTTAGGGTGAAGGATGAAGTTTAGTGTTAGGGTGAGGGCTTAGGGTTAGGAATTAGGGTTAGGGTTAAAGGTTACTGTTAGGTTTAACGGTTACACTTTGTTTTCGGGTTGAGGTTTACGGTTAGGGTTAAGATGAGGGGTTAGGGTTAGGTACAGGGTTAGGGTTACGTGTTAGGTTTAGGGTAGAAGATTAGGATTAGGGTTAGGATTAAAGGTTAGCGTGAGAGTTAACGCTTAGGGTTAAGGTTAAGATTTAGGGTTTAGGGTTAGGGTTAGGGTTAGGGTTCGTTTTAGGGTTAGAGTTATGTGCTATGGTTTGTGTTAGAGGTTAGGGTTAGGTTTAATGATGGCGGTTAGGGTTACGTTTAGGGGTTAGCATTAGGGTTAGGGTTAGGGTTAGGGCTAAGGGATAGGATTAGGGTTAAGTGTTGGGCTTAGGGTTAGGGTTTAGTGTTAGGGTTATCATTAAGGATTAGGGGAAGGGTCAGGGTTAAATGCTTGGGTGCCGGTAATGGTTAGGGTCAGGGTTAAGGTTCACGGATAGGGTTAGTGTTAAGGGATACGGGTAGGTGTAGGGTTCAGGGTTAGAGTTAGCATTAGGGCTTAAGGTTAGGATTAGGCGGTAGGTTAGATTTAGCGTTAGATCTAGGCGTTAGGGTAAGGGCTAGCGTTAGGGTTAAGAGATAGGGTTAGGTTTAATGCTTAGGATTAGGGTTAGGGTTTGGGGTTAAAGGAAGTGTTAGGGGTTAGGTTTAAGGATCAACGGTTAGGGTTATTTTTAGCTGTAGTGTTAGGGTTAGGGATATGGGATCCCATTAGCATTAAGGGTCTTCCTTACTGTAGGGTTAAGGGTTAGGCTTAGAGTTAAAGGTGAAGGTTAGGGTCAGTGTTAAGATTTAGGGTGACGGTTAACGGTTAGGGTAAAGGTTAAGCGTTAGGGTTAGGGATTAGTGATTAGGGTTTTTGGTTAGTGTTAGGGTTAGCGGTTAGGAGTTAGTGTTTTATGAAGGGGTATGGTTAGAATTAGGATTGGGGTTAGAGTTAGGGTGAGGTATAGGGGTTAGGTTTAGGGGTTAGTTTTAGGGTAAAAGGATAGGATTAGGGTTACGGGTTGGGCTTAGGTTTAGGGTTAAAGTTCACTGCTAGGGTTAGGGATAGGGTTCAGGGTTAGCTTTAGGGGTTCTGGTTAGGGTTAGGTGTTAGGTTAGTGTCAGGGTTAGGTCTAGTCGTGAGGGTAAGGTTTAGGGTTAGCTTTAAGAGCTAGGGTTAGGTTTAATGGTTAGGATTAGGATTAGGGTTAAGGGTTAGGGTAAGGCTTAGGGGTTAGGGTGAAGGGTTAGGGTAAAAGGTTAGGGTTTTTGTTAGGGAAAGCGTTGGGGTTACAAGTAAGGGTTACTGTCAGTGTTAGGGTTGTAGGTAGGGTTATGGTTAGGGTTAGCGGTTTAGAATTAGGGTTAGGGATTAGGTGTCACAGTGATGACTAGGAGATAGGGTTAGAATTATGGGATAGGGGTTGTTCTCAGGAAATGGGTTATGCATTAACGTTAGGATAAGAGGTTAAAGTTAGGCGCACGGTGAGGTTTACGTGTTAAGGGGAGAAAGAGGAACAGGGTTGGGTGTTATGTTCAGGGTTAGGGTTATCTGTTAAAGGTATTGTTTATGCTTAGCGCACGGGCCCTGTCTGCATTAGGCGGGCGGGGGGAGTTTAGGGGGCTGGGATTGTACCCGGGAACCCACTCTATCATACTCTGGGTATGGGCCCGTGGGTTTCATGCAGGACACAGTGGTAGAGCCTCCTTTCACGCATGGCATGGGAGGATTGCAGGCTTTCTAAACTCTAAGAAAGCAAGAAGTCTGAGAATTAGATTTAGGGTTAGGATTATGGTTAGGGTTAAGGATGAAGTTTAGTGTTAGGGTGAGGGCTTAGGGTTAGGGATTAGGGTTAGGTTTAAAGGTTACTCTTAGGTTTAACGGTTACACTTTGGTTTAGGGTTGACGTTTACGGTTAGGGTTAAGATGAGGGGTTAGGGTTAGGTACAGGGTTAGGGTTAAGTGTTAGGTTTAGGGTAGAAGATTAGGATTAGGGTTAGGATTAAAGGTTAGCGTGAGAGTTAATGCTTAGGGTTAACGTTAAGAGTTAGGGTTTAGGGTTAGGGTTAGGGTTAGGGTTAGTTTTAGGGTTAGAGTTATGTGCCATGGTCTTTGTTAGAGGTTAGCGTTAGGTTTACTGGTCACAGTCATGGTTACGTTTAGGGGTTAGCATTAGGGTTAGGGTTAGGGTTAGGGCTAAGGGATAGGATTAGGGTTAAGTGTTGGGCTTAGGGTTAGGGTTTAGTGTTAGGGTTATCATTAAGGATTAGGAGTAGGTTCAGGGTTAAATGCTTGGGTGCAGGTAATGGTTAGGGTCAGGGTTAAGGTTCACGGATAGGGTGAGTGTTAAGGGTTACGGGTAGGTTTAGGGTTCAGGGTTAGAGTTAGCATTAGGGCTTAAGGTTAGGATTAGGCGGTAGGTTAGATTTAGGGTTAGATCTAGGCGTTAGGGTAAGGGCTAGCGTTAGGGTAGAGATAGGGTTAGGTTTAATGCTTAGGATTAGGGTTAGGGTTTGGGGTTAAAGGAAGTGTTAGGAGTTAGGTTTAAGGATCAAAGGTTAGGGTTATTTTTAGCTGTAGTGTTAGGGTTAGGGATAAGGGATCCCATTAGCATTAAGGGTCTTCCTTACTGTAGGGTTAAGGGTTAGGCTTAGAGTTAAAGCTTAAGGTTAGGGTCAGTGTTAAGATTTAGGGTGCGGGTTAACGGTTAGGGTAAAGGTTAAGCGTTAGGGTTAGGGATTAGTGATTAGGGTTTTTGGTTAGTGTTAGGGTTAGCGGTTAGGAGTTATTGTTTTATGAAGGGGTATGGTGAGAATTAGGATTGGGGTTAGAGTTGGGGTGAGGTATAGGGGTTAGGTTTAGGGGTTAGTTTTAGGGTAAAAGGATAGGATTAGGGTTACGGGTTGGGCTTAGGTTTAGGGTTAAAGTTTACTGCTAGGGTTAGGGATAGGGGTCAGGGTTAGCTTTAGGGGTTCTGGTTAGGGTTAGGTGTTAGGTTAGTGTCAGGGTTCGGTCTAGTCGTGAGGGTAAGGTTTAGGGTTATCTTTAACAGCTAGGGTTAGGTTTAATGGTTAGGATTAGGATTAGGGTTAAGGGTTAGGGTAAAGCTTAGGGGTTAGGGTGAAGGGTTACGGTCAAGGGTTAGGGTTTTTGTTAGGCATAGCGTTGGGGTTAGAAGTAAGGGTTACTGTCAGTGTTAGGGTTGTAGGTAGGGTTACGGTTAGGGTTAGCGGTTTAGAATTAGGGTTAGGGATTAGGGGTCACAATCATGACTAGGAGATAGGGTTAGAATTATGGGATAGGGGTTGTTCTCAGGAAATGGGTTATGCATTAACGTTAGGATAAGAGGTTAAAGTTAGGCGCACGGTGAGGTTTACGTGTTAAGGGGAGAAATAGGAACAGGGTTGGGTGTTATGTTCAGGGTTAGGGTTATCTGTTAAAGGTATTGTTTATGCTTAGCGCACGGGCCCTGTCTGCATTAGGCGGGCGGGGGGGAGTTGTGGGGGCTGGCATTGTACCCGGGAACCCACTCTATCATACTCTGGGTATGGGCCCGTGGGTTTCATGCAGGACACAGTGGTAGAGCCTCCTTTCACGCATGGCATGGGAGGATTGCAGGCTTTCTAAACTCTAAGAAAGCAAGAAGTCTGAGAATTAGATTTAGGGTTAGGATTATGGTTAGGGTGAAGGATGAAGTTTAGTGTTAGGGTGAGGGCTTAGGGTTAGGGCTTAGGGTTAGGGTTAAAGGTTACTCTTAGGTTTAACGGTTACACTTTGGTTTAGGGTTGAGGTTTACGGTTAGGGTTAAGATGAGGGGTTAGGGTTAGGTACAGGGTTAGGGTTAAGTGTTAGGTTTAGGGTTGAAGATTAGGATTAGGGTTAGGATTAAAGGATAGCGTGAGAGTTAACGCTTAGGGTTAAGGTTAAGAATTAGGGTTTAGGGTTAGGGTTAGGGTTAGTGTTAGTTTTAGGGTTAGAGTTATGTGCTAGGGTTAGGGTTAGGGTTAGGGTTAGGGTTAGTTTTAGGGTTAGAGTTATGTGCTATGGTTTGTGTTAGAGGTTAGGGTTAGGTTTAATGATGGCGGTTAGGGTTACGTTTAGGGGTTAGCATTAGGGTTAGGGTTAGGGTTAGGGTTAAGGGATAGGATTAGGGTTAAGTGTTGGGCTTAGGGTCAGGGTTTAGTGTTAGGGTTATCATTAAGGATTAGGGGAAGGGTCAGGGTTAAATGCTTGGGTGCGGGTAATGGTTAGGGTCAGGGTTAAGGTTCACGGATAGGGTTAGTGTTAAGGGATACGGGTAGGTTTAGGGTTCAGGGTTAGAGTTAGCATTAGGGCTTAAGGTTAGGATTAGGCGGTAGGTTAGATTTAGGGTTAGATGTAGGCGTTAGGGTAAGGGCTAGCGTTAGGGTTAAGAGATAGGGTTGGGTTTAATGCTTAGGATTAGGGTTAGGGTTTGGGGTTAAAGTAAGTGTTAGGGGTTAGGTTTAAGGATCAAAGGTTAGGGTTATTTTTAGCTGTAGTGTTAGGGTTAGGGATAAGGGATCCCATTAGCATTAAGGGTCTTCCTTACTGTAGGGTTAAGGGTCAGGCTT
This sequence comes from Eulemur rufifrons, assembly GCF_041146395.1. Taxonomy (NCBI): domain Eukaryota; kingdom Metazoa; phylum Chordata; class Mammalia; order Primates; family Lemuridae; genus Eulemur; species Eulemur rufifrons. Next base: position 3,733,924 of record NW_027182815.1, read on the forward strand.
AGAGTTAAAGGAGAAGGTTAGGGTCAGTGTTAAGATTTAGGGTGAGGGTTAACGGTTAGGGTAAAGGTTAAGCGTTAGGGTTAGGGATTAGTGATTAGGGTTTTTGGTTAGTGTTAGGGTTAGCGGTTAGGAGTTAGTGTTTTATGAAGGGGTATGGTTAGAATTAGGATTGGGGTTAGAGTTAGGGTGAGGTATAGGGGTTAGGTTTAGGGGTTAGTTTTAGGGTAAAAGGATAGGAGTAGGGTTATGGGTTGGGCTTAGGTTTAGGGTTAAAGTTTACTGCTAGGGTTAGGGATAGCGTTCATGGTTAACTTTAGGGGTTCTGGTTAGGGTTAGGTGTGAGGTTAGTGTCAGGGTTAGGTCTAGTCGTGAGGGTAAGGTTTAGGGTTAGCTTTAAGAGCTAGGGTTAGGTTTAATGGTTAGGATTAGGATTAGGGTTAAGGGTTAGGGTAAGGCTTAGGGGTTAGGGTGAAGGGTTAGGGTCAAAGGTTAGGGTTTTTGTTAGGCAAGGCGTTGGGGTTACAAGTAAGGGTTACTGTCAGTGTTAGGGTTGTAGGTAGGGTTACGGTTAGGGTTAGCGGTTTAGAATTACGGTTAGCGATTAGGTGTCACAGTGATGACTAGGAGATAGGGTTAGAATTATGGGATAGGGGTTGTTCTCAGGAAATGGGTTATTCATTAACGTTAGGATAAGAGGTTAAAGTTAGGCGCACGGTGAGGTTTACGTGTTAAGGGGAGAAAAAGGAACAGGGTTGGGTGTTATGTTCAGGGTTAGGGTTATCTGTTAAAGGTATTGTTTATGCTTAGCGCACGGGCCCTGTCTGCATTAGGCGGGCGGGGGGAGTTTAGGGGGCTGGGATTGTACCCGGGAACCCACTCTATCATACTCTGGGTATGGGCCCGTGGGTTTCATGCAGGACACAGTGGTAGAGCCTCCTTTCACGCATGGCATCGGAGGATTGCAGGCTTTCTAAACTCTAAGAAAGCAAGAAGTCTGAGAATTAGATTTAGGGTTAGGATTATGGTTAGGGTTAAGGATGAAGTTTAGTGTTAGGGTGAGGGCTTAGGGTTAGGGATTAGGGTTAGGGTTAAAGGTTACTCTTAGGTTTAACGGTTACACTTTGGTTTAGGGTTGAGGTTTACGGTTAGGGTTAAGATGAAGGGTTAGGGTTTGGTACAGGGTTAGGGTTAAGTGTTAGGTTTAGGGTTGAAGATTAGGTTTAGGGTTAGGATTAAAGGTTAGCGTGAGAGTTAACGCTTAGGATTAAGGTTAAGTGTTAGGGTTTAGGGTTAGGGTTAGGGTTAGGGTTCGTTTTAGGGTTAGAGTTATGTGCTATGGTTTGTCTTAGAGGTTAGGGTTAGGTTTACTGGTCACGGTGAGGGTTAGGTTTAGGGGTTAGCATTAGGGTTAGGGTTAAGGGATAGGATTAGGGTTAAGTGTTCGGCTTAGGGTTAGGGTTTAGTTTTAGGGTTATCATTAAGGATTAGGGTTCGGGTCAGGTTTAAATGCTTGGGTGCGGGTAATGATTAGGGTCAGGGTTAAGGTTCACGAATAGGATTAGTGTTAAGGGTTACGGGTAGGTTTAGGGTTCAGGATGAGACTTAGCCTTAGGGCTTAAGGTTAGGATTAGGCGGTAGGTTAGATTTAGGGTTAGATCTAGGCATTAGGGTAAGGGCTAGCGTTAGGGTTAAGAGATAGGGTTAGGTTTAATGCTTAGGATTAGGGTTAGGGTTTGGGGTTAAAGTAAGTGTTAGGGGTTAGGTTTAAGGATCCAAGGTTAGGGTTATTTTTAGCTGTAGTGTTAGGGTTAGGGATAAGGGATCCCATTAGCATTAAGGGTCTTCCTTACTGTAGGGTTAAGGGTTAGGCTTAGACTTAAAGGTTAAGGTTAGGGTCAGTGTTAAGATTTAGGGAGAGGGTTAACGGTTAGGGTAAAGGTTAAGCGTTAGGGTTAGGGATTAGTGATTAGGGTTTTTCGTTAGTGTTAGTGTTAGCGGTTAGGAGTTAGTGTTTTATGACCGGGTATGGTTAGAATTAGGATTGGGGTTAGAGTTAGGGTGAGGTATAGGGGTTAGGTTTAGGGGTTAGTTTTAGGGTAAAAAGATAGGATTAGGGTTACGGGTTGGGCTTAGGTTTAGGGTTAAAGTTGACTGCTAGGGTTAGGGATAGGGTTCAGGGTTATCTTTAGGGGTTCTGGTTAGGGTTAGGTGTTAGGTTAGTGTCAGGGTTAGGTCTAGTCGTGAGGGTAAGTTTTAGGGTTAGCTTTAAGAGCTAGGGTTAGGTTTAATGGTTAGGATTAGGATTAGGGTTAAGGGTTAGGGTAAGTCTTAGGGGTTAGGGTAAAGGGTTAGGGTCAAGGGTTAGGGTTTTTATAGGCATAGCGTTGGGGTTAGAAGTAAGGGTTACTGTCAGTGTTAGGGTTGAAGGTAGGGTTACGGTTAGGGTTAGCGGTTTAGAATTAGGGTTAGGGATTAGGTGTCACAGTGATGACTAGGAGATAGGGTTAGAATTATGGGATAGGGGTTGTTCTCAGAAAATGGGTTATGCATTAACGTTAGGATAAGAAGTTAATGTTAGGCCTAGGTTGAGGTTTATGTGTTAAGGGGAGAAATAGGACCCGGGTTGGGTGTAATGTTGAGGGTTAGGGTTATCTGTTAAAAGTATTTTTTATGCTTAGCACACGGACCCTGTCTGCATTAAGCAGGCGGGGGGAGTTTAGGGGGCTGGGATTGTACCCGGGAACCCACTCTATCATACTCTGGGTATGGGCCCGTGGGTTTCATGCAGGACACAGTGGTAGAGCCTCCGAGCCTCCTTTCACGCATGGCATGGGAGGATTGCAGGCTTTCTAAACTCTAAGAATGCAAGAAGTCTGAGAATTAGATTTAGGGTTAGGATCATGGTTAGGGTTAAGGTTGAAGTTTAGTGTTAGGGTGAGGGCTTATGGTTAGAGATTAGGGTTAGGGTTAAAGGTTACTCTTAGGTTTAACGGTTACACTTTGGTTTAGGGTTGAGTTTTACGGTTAGGGTTAAGATGAGGGGTTAGGGTTAGGTACAGGATTAGGGTTAAGTGTTAGGTTTAGGGTAGAAGATTAGGATTAGGGTTAGGATTAAAGGTTAGCGTGAGAGTTAACGCTTAGGGTTAAGGTTAAGAGTTAGGGTTTAGGGTTAGGGTTAGGGTTAGGGTTCGTTTTAGGGTTAGAGTTATGTGCTATGATTTGTGTTAGAGGTTAGGGTTAGGTTTACTGGTGACGGTAAGGGTTACGTTTAGGGGTTAGCATTAGGGTTACGATTAAGGTTAGGGTTAAGGGATAGGATTAGGGTTAAGTGTTGGGCTTAGGGTTAGGGTTTAGTGTTAGGGTTATCATTAAGGATAAGGGGAAGGGTCAGGGTTAAATGCTTGGGTGCGGGTAATGGTTAGGGTCAGGGTTAAGGTTCACAGATAGGGTTAGTGTTAAGGGTAACTGGTAGGTTTAGGGTTCAGGGTTAGAGTTAGCATTAGGGCTTAAGGTTAGGATTAGGCGTTAGGTTAGATTTAGGGTTAGATCTAGGCGTTAGGGTAAGGGCTAGCGTTAGGGTTAAGAGATAGGGTTAGGTTTAATGCTTAGGATTAGGGTTAGGGTTTGGGGTTAAAGGAAGTGTTAGGGGTTAGTTTTAAGGATCAAAGGTTAGGGTTATTTTTAGCTGTAGTGTTAGGGTTAGGGATAAGGGATCCCATTAGCATTAAGGGTCTTCCTTACTGTACGGTTAAGGGTTAGGCTTAGAGTTAAAGGTTAAGGTTAGGGTCAGTGTTAAGATTTAGTGTGAGGGTTAACGGTTAGGGTAAAGGTTAAGCGTTAGGGTTAGGGATTAGTGATTAGGGTTTTTGGTTAGTGTTAGGGTTAGCGGTTAGGAGTTAGTGTTTTATGAAGGGGTGTGGTTAGAATTAGGATTGGGGTTAGAGTTAGGGTGAGGTATAGGGGTTAGGTTTAGGGGTTAGTTTTAGGGTAAAAGGATAGGATTAGGGTTACGGGTTGGGCTTAGGTTTAGGGTTAAAGTTTACTGCTAGGGTTAGGGATAGGGTTCAGTGTTAGCTTTAGGGGTTCTGGTTAGGGTTAGGTGTGAGGTTAGTGTCAGGGTTAGGTCCAGTCGTGAGGGTAAGGTTTAGGCTTAGCTTTAAGAGCTAGGGTTAGGTTTAGTGGTTAGGATTAGGATTAGGGTTAAGGGTCAGGGTAAGGCTTAGGGGTTAGGGTGAAGGGTTAGGGTCAAGGGTTAGGGTTTTTGTTAGGCATAGCGTTGGGGTTAGAAGTAAGGGTTACTGTCAGTGTTAGGGTTGTAGGTAGGGTTACGGTTAGGGTTAGCGGTTTAGAATTAGGGTTAAGGATTAGGTGTCACAGTGATGACTAGGAGATAGGGTTAGAATTATGGGATAGGGGTTGTTCTCAGGAAATGGGTTATGCATTAACGTTAGGATAAGAGGTTAAAGTTAGGCGCACGGTGAGGTTTACGTGTTAAGGGGAGAAAGAGGAACAGGGTTGGGTGTTATGATCAGGGTTAGGGTTATCTGTTAAAGGTATTGTTTATGCTTAGCGCACGGGCCCTGTCTGCATTAGGCGGGCGGGGGGAGTTTAGGGGGCTGGGATTGTACCCGGGAACCCACTCTATCATACTCTGGGTATGGGCCCGTGGGTTTCATGCAGGACACAGTGGTAGAGCCTCCTTTCACGCATGGCATGGGAGGATTGCAGGCTTTCTAAACTCTAAGAAAGCAAGAAGTCTGAGAATTAGATTTAGGGTTAGGATTATGGTTAGGGTGAAGGATGAAGTTTAGTGTTAGGGTGAGAGCTTAGGGTTAGGAATTAGGGTTAGGGTTAAAGGTTACTGTTAGGTTTAACGGTTACACTTTGTTTTCGGGTTGAGGTTTACGGTTAGGGTTAAGATGAGGGGTTAGGGTTAGGTACAGGGTTAGGGTTACGTGTTAGGTTTAGGGTAGAAGATTAGGATTAGGGTTAGGATTAAAGGTTAGCGTGAGAGTTAACGCTTAGGGTTAAGGTTAAGATTTAGGGTTTAGGGTTAGGGTTAGGGTTAGGGTTCGTTTTAGGGTTAGAGTTATGTGCTATGGTTTGTGTTAGAGGTTAGGGTTAGGTTTAATGATGGCGGTTAGGGTTACGTTTAGGGGTTAGCATTAGGGTTAGGGTTAGGGTTAGGGCTAAGGGATAGGATTAGGGTTAAGTGTTGGGCTTAGGGTTAGGGTTTAGTGTTAGGGTTATCATTAAGGATTAGGGGAAGGGTCAGGGTTAAATGCTTGCGTGCCGGTAATGGTTAGGGTCAGGGTTAAGGTTCACGGATAGGGTTAGTGTTAAGGGATACGGGTAGGTGTAGGGTTCAGGGTTAGAGTTAGCATTAGGGCTTAAGGTTAGGATTAGGCGGTAGGTTAGATTTAGCGTTAGATCTAGGCGTTAGGGTAAGGGCTAGCATTAGGGTTAAGAGATAGGGTTAGGTTTAATGCTTAGGATTAGGGTTAGGGTTTGGGGTTAAAGGAAGTGTTAGGGGTTAGGTTTAAGGATCAACGGTTAGGGTTATTTTTAGCTGTAGTGTTAGGGTTAGGGATATGGGATCCCATTAGCATTAAGGGTCTTCCTTACTGTAGGGTTAAGGGTTAGGCTTAGAGTTAAAGGTGAAGGTTAGGGTCAGTGTTAAGATTTAGGGTGACGGTTAACGGTTAGGGTAAAGGTTAAGCGTTAGGGTTAGGGATTAGTGATTAGAGTTTTTGGTTAGTGTTAGGGTTAGCGGTTAGGAGTTAGTGTTTTATGAAGGGGTATGGTTAGAATTAGGATTGGGGTTAGAGTTAGGGTGAGGTATAGGGGTTAGGTTTAGGGGTTAGTTTTAGGGTAAAAGGATAGGATTAGGCTTACGGGTTGGGCTTAGGTTTAGGGTTAAAGTTCACTGCTAGGGTTAGGGATAGGGTTCAGGGTTAGCTTTAGGGGTTCTGGTTAGTGTTAGGTGTTAGGTTAGTGTCAGGGTTAGGTCTAGTCGTGAGGGTAAGGTTTAGGGTTAGCTTTAAGAGCTAGGGTTAGGTTTAATGGTTAGGATTAGGATTAGGGTTAAGGGTTAGGGTAAGGCTTAGGGGTTAGGGTGAAGGGTTAGGGTAAAAGGTTAGGGTTTTTGTTAGGGAAAGCGTTGGGGTTACAAGTAAGGGTTACTGTCAGTGTTAGGGTTGTAGGTAGGGTTACGGTTAGGGTTAGCGGTTTAGAATTAGGGTTAGGGATTAGGTGTCACAGTGATGACTAGGAGATAGGGTTAGAATTATGGGATAGGGGTTGTTCTCAGGAAATGGGTTATGCATTAACGTTAGGATAAGAGGTTAAAGTTAGGCGCACGGTGAGGTTTACGTGTTAAGGGGAGAAATAGAAACAGGGTTGGGTGTTATGTTCAGGGTAAGGGTTATCTGTTAAAGGTATTGTTTATGCTTAGCGCACGGGCCCTGTCTGCATTAGGCGGGCGGGGGGAGTTTAGGGGGCTGAGATTGTACCCGGGAACCCACTCTATCATACTCTGGGTATGGGCCCGTGGGTTTCATGCAGGACACAGTGGTAGAGCCTCCTTTCACGCATGGCATGGGAGGATTGCAGGCTTTCTAAACTCTAAGAAAGCAAGAAGTCTGAGAATTAGATTTAGGGTTAGGATTATGGTTAGGGTTAAGGATGAAGTTTAGTGTTAGGGTGAGGGCTTAGGGTTAGGGATTAGGGTTAGGTTTAAAGGTTACTCTTAGGTTTAACGGTTACACTTTGGTTTAGGGTTGACGTTTACGGTTAGGGTTAAGATGAGGGGTTAGGGTTAGGTACAGGGTTAGGGTTAAGTGTTAGGTTTAGGGTAGAAGATTAGGATTAGGGTTAGGATTAAAGGTTAGCGTGAGAGTTAATGCTTAGGGTTAACGTTAAGAGTTAGGGTTTAGGGTTAGGGTTAGGGTTAGGGTTAGTTTTAGGGTTAGAGTTATGTGCCATGGTCTTTGTTAGAGGTTAGCGTTAGGTTTACTGGTCACAGTTATGGTTACGTTTAGGGGTTAGCATTAGGGTTAGGGTTAGGGTTAGGGCTAAGGGATAGGATTAGGGTTAAGTGTTGGGCTTAGGGTTAGGGTTTAGTGTTAGGGTTATCATTAAGGATTAGGAGTAGGTTCAGGGTTAAATGCTTGGGTGCAGGTAATGGTTAGGGTCAGGGTTAAGGTTCACGGATAGGGTGAGTGTTAAGGGTTACGGGTAGGTTTAGGGTTCAGGGTTAGAGTTAGCATTAGGGCTTAAGGTTAGGATTAGGCGGTAGGTTAGATTTAGGGTTAGATCTAGGCGTTAGGGTAAGGGCTAGCGTTAGGGTAGAGATAGGGTTAGGTTTAATGCTTAGGATTAGGGTTAGGGTTTGGGGTTAAAGGAAGTGTTAGGAGTTAGGTTAGGGTTAGGGTTAGGGTTAGGGTTAGGGTTAGGAGCTTGGTTCAGGTTTAAGGTTAGCATTAGGGGTTGGGGTTAGTGTTAACTGTAGGTCAGTGATGGGGTTAGATCTCTAGGCATTAGGGTAAAGGTTAGGGTTAGGGTTAAGAGTTAGGGTTCTGTTTAATGGTTAGGATTGGGAATAGGGTTAAGGGTTAGGGTTAAGGTTAGGGGTTATGACGAAGGATCAACGGTTAGGGTTACTTTTAGGCATAGGGTTAGGGTAAGGGGTTAGGGTTAGTGTTAGTGTTGTTGGTCGGGTTAAGGTTAGGGTTCGCGTTTCAGAATTAGGGATTAGGTGTTACGGTTATAGCTAGGAGTTAGGGTTATAATGACGGTATAGGGCTTGTTCTCAGGGTGTCATGCATTAACGTTAAGATATGGGGTTAAAGTGAGGGTTATGGTGAGGTTTACCTGTTAAGGTGAGCAGTAGGATCAGGGTTAGGTGTTATGTTGTGGGTTAGGCTTATGGGTGAGGGGTAAGGTTTATGCTTAGGGCACGGGCCCTGTATGCCCTAGGAGGCAAAGTTAGGTGTCTGTGATGGTCGCTGGGAACCCACTCCACCGCACGCAGTGTATGGGCCTATGGGTTTCATGCAGGACACTGTGGCAGAGCCTCCTTTCACGCATGGCGTGGGACGATTGCAGGCTTTCTAAACTCTAAGAAAGCAAGAACTCTGAGAATTAGATTTAGGGTTAGGGTTATGGTTAGGGTTAAGGATGAAGTTTAGTGTTAGGGTGAGGGCTTAGGCTTAGGGATTACGGTTAGGGTTAAAGGTTACTCTTAGATTTAACGGTTACACTTTGGTTTAGGGTTGAGGTTTAAGGTTAGGGTTAAGATGAGGGGTTAGGGTTTGGTACAGGGTTAGGGTTAAGTGTTAGGTTTAGGGTTGAAGATTAGGATTAGGGTTAGGATTAAAGGTTAGCGTGAGAGTTAACGCTTAGTGTTAAGGTTAAGAGTTAGGGTTTAGGGTTAGGGTTAGGGTTAGGGTTAGTTTTAGGGTTAGAGTTATGTGCGATGGTTTGTGTTAGAGGTTAGGGTTAGGTTTACTGTTCACGGTTAGGTTTACGTTTAGGGGTTATCATTAGGGTTAGGGTTAGGGTTAGGGTTAAGGGATAGGATTAGGGTTAAGTGTTGGGCTTAGGGTTAGGGTTTAGTGTTAGGGTTATCATTAAGGATTAGGGTTAGGGTCAGGGTTAAATGCTTGGGTGCGGGTAATGGTTAGGTTCAGGGTTAAGGTTCACGGATAAGGTTAGTGTTAAGGGTTACGGGAAGGTTTAGGGTTCAGGGTTAGCGTTAGCATTAGGGCTTAAGGTTAGGATTAGGCGGGAGGTTAGATTTAGGGTTAGAACTAGGCGTTAGGGTAAGGGCTAGAGTTAGGGTTAAGAGATAGGGTTAGGTTTAATGCTTAGGATTAGGGTTAGGGTTTGGGGTTAAAGTAAGTGTAGGGGTTAGGTTTAAGGATCAAAGGTTAGGGTTATTTTTAGCTGTAGTTTTAGGATTAGGGAAAAGGGATCCCATTAGCATTAAGGGTCTTCCTTACTGTAGGGTTAAGGGTTAGGCTTAGAGTTAAAGGTTAATGTTAGGGTCAGTGTTAAGAATTAGGGTGAGGGTTAACGGTTAGGGTAAAGGTTAAGCGTTAGGGTTAGGGATTAGCGATTAGGGTTTTTGGTTAGTGTTAGGGTTAGAGGTTAGGAGTTCGTGTTTTATGAAGGGGTATGGTTAGAATTAGGATTGGGGTTAGAGTTAGGGTTAGGTATAGGGGTTAGGTTTAGGGGTTAGTTTTAGGGTAAAAGGATAGGATTAGGGTTATGGGTTGGGTTTAGGTTTAGGGTTAAATTTTACTGCTAGTGTTAGGGATAGGGTTCAGGGTTTGCTTTAGGGGTTCTGGTTAGGGTTAGGTGTTAGGTTAGTGTCAGGGTTAGGTCTAGTCGTGAGGGTAAGGTTTAGGGTTACCTTTAAGAGCTAGGCTTAGGTTTAATGGTTAGGATTACGATTAGGGTTAAGGGTTAGCGTAAGGCTTAGGGGTTTCGGTGAAGGGTTCGGGTTTTTGTTAGGCATAGCGTTGGGGTTAGAAGTAAGGGTTACTGTCAGTGTTAGGGTTGTGGTAGGGTTCCGGTTAGGGTTAGCGGTTTAGAATTAGGGTTAGGAATTAGGTGTTCCAGTGATGACTAGGAGATAGGGTTAGAATTATGGGATAGGGGTTGTTCTCAGGGAATGGGTTATGCATTAACGTTAGGATAAGAGGTTAAAGTTAGGCGCACGGTGAGGTTTACGTGTTAAGGGGAGAAATAGGAACAGGGTTGGGTGTTATGTTCAGGGTTAGGGTTATCTGTTAAAGGTATTGCTTATGCTTAGCGCACAGGCCCTGTCTGCACTAGGAGGGCAGGGGGAGTTTAGGGGGCTGGGATTGTACCCGGGAACCCACTCTATCATACTCTGGGTATGGGCCCGTGGGTTTCATGCAGGTCACAGTGGTAGAGCCTCCTTTCACGCATGGCATCGGAGGATTGCAGGCTTTCTAAACTCTAAGAAAGCAAGAAGTCTGAGAATTAGATTTAGGGTTAGGATTATGGTTAGGGTTAAGGATGAAGTTTAGTGTTAGTGTGAGGGCTTAATGTTAGGGATTGGGGTTAGTGTTAAAGGTTACTCTTAGGTTTAACGGTTACAGTTCGGTTTAGGGTTGAGGTTTACGGTTAGGGTTAAGATGAGGGGTTAGGGTTTGGTAGACGTTTAGGTTTGAAGATTAGGATTAGGGTTAGGATTAAAGGTTAGCGTGAGAGTTAACGCTTAGGTTTAAGGTTAAGTGTTAGGGTTTACGGTTAGGCTTAGGGTTAGATTTACGGTTAGAGTTATGTGCTATGGTTTGTGTTAGGGGTTAGGGTTAGGTTTACTGTTCACGGTTAGGGTTGGGTTTAGGGGTTAGCATTAGGGTTAGGGATTAGGTATAGGGTAAGGGTCTAGAGTTAATGTTGGGCTTTAGGCTCGGGGCTTAGGTTCAGGGTCAGGGGTTAGTGTTGGTGGTAGGGCTTAGCTTTAGCGGTCAGTTTAAGGGCACAGGACCTGGTTAATCTACGGTGAGAGGGGTGCGGTCGGAGTCACCACGAAAGCACAACATCATTCCCTGGGCCTTGGGAGAGGACCTCCATGCAGGACTCAGGCGGAGCCTCATCTCACACATGGCATAGCTGTATTGTAGGCTTGCTTCACTCTGGGAATGGAAGTAGTGTGAGAATTAGGGTTGGGGTTGGGGTTAGGGTTTTTCGTGTTAGGGGTTAGGTTTCGAGTCAGGGTTAGGTGCTAGGGATTAGTGGTTAGGGTTAGAGTTAGTGTTAGGGGTAAGGTGTTAAGTCTGGGTTAGGGGGCCAGGGTAAGGTTTAGGGTTGGAGTTAGCGTTAGGGTTAGGGGTAAGTGTTAAGGGATAGGGTTAGGATTCAGGGTGAGGGTTAGAGGGTTAACAGTTGGGGTTAGGCTTAAGGGTTAGGGATAGTGTTAGGGTTAAGGGTTAGGAGCTTGGTTCAGGTTTAAGGTTAGCATTAGGGGTTGGGGTTAGTGTTAACTGTAGGTCAGTGTTGGGGTTAGATCTCTAGGCATTAGGGTAAAGGTTAGGGTTAGGGTTAAGAGTTAGGGTTCTGTTTAATGGTTAGGATTGGGAATAGGGTTAAGGGTTAGGGTTAAGGTTAGGGGTTATGACGAAGGATCAACGGTTAGGGTTACTTTTAGGCATAGGGTTAGGGTAAGGGGTTAGGGTTAGTGTTAGTGCTGTTGGTCGGGTTAAGGTTAGGGTTCGCGTTTCAGAATTAGGGATTAGGTGTTACGGTTATAGCTAGGAGTTAGGGTTATAATGACGGTATAGGGCTTGTTCTCAGGGTGTCATGCATTAACGTTAAGATTTGGGGTTAAAGTGAGGGTTATGGTGAGGTTTACCTGTTAAGGTGAGCAGTAGGATCAGGGTTAGGTGTTATGTTGTGGGTTAGGCTTATGGGTGAGGGGTAAGGTTTATGCTTAGGGCACGGGCCCTGTATGCCCTAGGAGGCAAAGTTAGGTGTCTGGGATGGTCGCTGGGAAACCACTCTACCGCACGCAGTGTATGGGCCTCTGGGTTTCATGCAGGACACTGTGGAAGAGCCTCCTGTCACGCATGGCGTGGGAGGATTGCAGGCTTTCTAAACTCTAAGAAAGCAAGAAGTCTGAGAATTAGATTTAGGGTTAGGGTTATGGTTAGGGTTAAGGATGAAGATTAGTGTTAGGGTGAGGGCTTAGGGTTAGGGATTCGGGTTAGGGTTAAAAGTTACTCTTAGATTTAACGGTTACACTTTGGTTTAGGGTTGAGGTTTAAGGTTAGGGTTAAGATGAGGGGTTAGGGTTTGGTACAGGGTTAGGGTTAAGTGTTAGGTTTAGGGTTGAAGATTAGGATTAGGGTTAGGATTAAAGGTTAGCGTGAGAGTTAACGCTTAGGGTTAAGGTTAAGAGTTAGGGTTTAGGGTTAGGGTTAGGGTTAGGGTTAGTTTTAGGGTTAGAGTTATGTGCGATGGTTTGTGTTAGAGGTTAGGGTTAGGTTTACTGTTCACGGTTAGGGTTACGTTTAGGGGTTAGCATTAGGGTTAGGGTTAGGGTTAGGGTTAAGGGATAGGATTAGGGTTAAGTGTTGGGCTTAGGGTTAGGGTTTAGTGTTAGGGTTATCATAAGGGATTAGGGTTAGGGTCAGGGTTAAATGCTTGGGTGCGGGTAATGGTTAGGGTCAGGGTTAAGGTTTACGGATAGGGTTCGTGTTAAGGGTTACGGGTAGGTTTAGGGTTCAGGGTTAGAGTTAGCATTAGGGCTTAAGGTTAGGATTAGGCGGTAGGTTAGATTTAGGGTTAGATCTAGGCGTTAGGGTAAGGGCTAGCGTTAGGGTTAAGAGATAGGGTTAGGTTTAATGCTTAGGATTAGAGTTAGGGTTTGGGGTTAAAGTAATTGTTAGGGGTGAGGTTTAAGGATCAAAGGTTAGGGTTATTTTTACCTGTAGTGTTAGGGTTAGGGATAAGGGATACCATTAGCATTAAGGGTCTTCCTTACTGTAGGGTTAAGGGTTAGGCTTAGAGTTAAAGGTTAAGGTTAGGGTCAGTGTTAAGAATTAGGGTGAGGGTTAACGGTTAGGGTAAAGGTTAAGCGTTAGGGTTAGGGATTAGCGATTAGGGTTTTTGGTTAGTGTTAGGGTTAGAGGTTAGGAGTTCGTGTTTTATGAAGGGGTATGGTTAGAATTAGGATTGGGGTTAGAGTTAGGGTTAGGTATAGGGGTTAGGTTTAGGGGTTAGTTTTAGGGTAAAAGGATAGGGTTAGGGTTATGGGTTGGGCTTAGGTTTAGGGTTAAAGTTTACTGCTAGGGTTAGGGATAGGGTTCAGGGTTAGCTTTAGGGGTTCTGGTTAGGGTTAGGTGTTAGGTTAGTGTCAGGGTTAGGTCTAGTCGTGAGGGTAAGGTTTAGGGTTAGCTTTAAGAACTAGGGTTAGGTTTAATGGTTAGGTTTAGGATTAGGGTTAAGGGTTAGGGTAAGGCTTAGGGGTTTGGGTGAAGGGTTAGGGTTTTTGTTAGGCATAGCGTTGGGGTTAGAAGTAAGGGTTACTGTCAGTGTTAGGGTTGTAGGTAGGGGTACGGTTAGGGTTAGCGGTTTAGAATTAGGGTTAGGGATTAGGTGTTCCAGTGATGACTAGGAGATAGGGTTAGAATTATGGGATAGGGGTTGTTCTCAGGGAATGGGTTATGCATTAACGTTAGGATAAGAGGTTAAAGTTAGGCTCATGGTGAGGTTTACGTGTTAAGGGGAGAAATAGGAACAGGGTTGGGTGTTATGTTCAGGGTTAGGGTTATCTGTTAAAGGTATTCTTTATGCTTAGCACACGGGCCCTGTCTGCATTAGGCGGGCGGGGGGAGTTTAGGGGCTGGGATTGTACCCGGGAACCCACTCTATCATACTCTGGGTATGGGCCCGTGGGTTTCATGCAGGACACAGTGGTAGAGCCTCCTTTCACGCATGGCATGGGAGGATTGCAGGCTTTCTAAACTCTAAGAAAGCAAGAAGTCTGAGAATAAGATTTAGGGTTAGGATTATGGTTAGGATTAAGGATGAAGTTTAGTGTTAGGGTGAGGGCTTAGGGTTAGGGATTAGGGTTAGGGTTAAAGGATACTCTTAGGTTTAACGGTTACACTTTGGTTTAGGGTTGAGGTTTAAGGTTAGGGTTAAGATGAGGGGTTAGGGTTTGGTACAGGGTTAGGGTTAAGTGTTAGGTTTAGGGTTGAAGATTAGGATTAGGGTTAGGATTAAAGGTTAGCGTGAGAGTTAACGGTTAGGGTTAAGGTTAAGAGTTAGGGTTTAGGGTTAGGGTTAGGGTTAGGGTTAGTTTTAGGGTTAGAGTTATGTGCGATGGTTTGTGTTAGAGGTTAGGGTTAGGTTTACTGTTCACGGTTAGGGTTACGTTTAGGGGTTAGCATTAGGGTTAGGGTTAGGGTTAGGGTTAAGGGATAGGATTAGGGTTAAGTGTTGGGCTTAGGGTTAGGGTTTAGTGTTAGGGTTATCATAAGGGATTAGGGTTAGGGTCAGGGTTAAATGCTTGGGTGCGGGTAATAGTTAGGGTCAGGGTTAAGGTTTACGGATAGGGTTCGTGTTAAGGGTTACGGGTAGGTTTAGGGTTCAGGGTTAGCGTTGACATTAGGGCTTAAGGTTAGGATTAGGCGGTAGGTTCGATTTAGGGTTAGATCTAGGCGTTAGGGTAAGGGCTAGCGTTAGGGTTAAGAGATAGGGTTAGGTTTAATGCTTAGGATTAGAGTTAGGGTTTGGGGTTAAAGTAATTGTTAGGGGTGAGGTTTAAGGATCAAAGGTTAGGGTTATTTTTACCTGTAGTGTTAGGGTTAGGGATAAGGGATACCATTAGCATTAAGGGTCTTCCTTACTGTAGGGTTAAGGGTTAGGCTTAGAGTTAAAGGTTAAGGTTAGGGTCAGTGTTAAGAATTAGGGTGAGGGTTAACGGTTAGGGTAAAGGTTAAGCGTTAGGGTTAGGGATTAGCGATTAGGGTTTTTGGTTAGTGTTAGGGTTAGAGGTTAGGAGTTCGTGTTTTATGAAGGGGTATGGTTAGAATTAGGATTGGGGTTAGAGTTAGGGTTAGGTATAGGGGTTAGGTTTAGGGGTTAGTTTTAGGGCAAAAGGATAGGGTTAGGGTTATGGGTTGGGCTTAGGTTTAGGGTTAAAGTTTACTGCTAGGGTTAGGGATCGGGTTCAGGGTTAGCTTTAGGGGTTCTGGTTAGGGTTAGGTGTTAGGTTAGTGTCAGGGTTAGGTCTAGTCGTGAGGGTAAGGTTTAGGGTTAGCTTTAAGAACTAGGGTTAGGTTTAATGGTTAGGTTTAGGATTAGGGTTAAGGGTTAGGGTAAGGCTTAGGGGTTTGGGTGAAGGGTTAGGGTTTTTGTTAGGCATAGCGTTGGGGTTAGAAGTAAGGGTTACTGTCAGTGTTAGGGTTGTAGGTAGGGTTACGGTTAGGGTTAGCGGTTTAGAATTAGGGTTAGGGATAAGGTGTTCCAGTGATGACTAGGAGATAGGGTTAGAATTATGGGATAGGGGTTGTTCTCAGGGAATGGGTTATGCATTAACGTTAGGATAAGAGGTTAAAGTTAGGCTCATGGTGAGGTTTACGTGTTAAGGGGAGAAATAGGAACAGGGTTGGGTGTTATGTTCAGGGTTAGGGTTATCTGTTAAAGGTATTCTTTATGCTTAGCACACGGGCCCTGTCTGCATTAGGCGGGCGGGGGGAGTTTAGGGGCTGGGATTGTACCCGGGAACCCACTCTATCATACTCTGGGTATGGGCCCGTGGGTTTCATGCAGGACACAGTGGTAGAGCCTCCTTTCACGCATGGCATGGGAGGATTGCAGGCTTTCTAAACTCTAAGAAAGCAAGAAGTCTGAGAATTAGATTTAGGGTTAGGATTATGGTTAGGATTAAGGATCAAGTTTAGTGTTAGGGTGAGGGCTTAAGGTTAGGGATTAGGGTTAGGGTTAAAGGTTACTCTTAGGTTTAACGGTTACACTTTGGTTTAGGGTTTAGGTTTACGGTTAGGGTTAAGATGAGGGGTTAGGGTTTGGTAGACGTTTAGGGTTAAGTGTTAGGTTTAGGGTTGAAGATTAGGATTAGGGTTAGGATTAAAGTTTAGCGTCAGAGTTAACGCTCAGGGTTTACTGTTAGGGTTAGGGTTAGTTTTAGGTTTAGAGTTATGTGCTATGGTTTGTGTTAGAGGTTAGGGTTAGGTTTACCGTTCACGGTTAGGGTTACGTTTAGGGTTTAGCATTAGGGTTAAGGTTAGGGTTAAGGGATAGGATTAGGGTTAAGTGTTAGGTTTAGGGTTGAAGATTAGGATTAGGGTTAGGATTAAAGGTTAGCATGAGATTTAACGCTTAGGGATAAGGTTTAGAGTTAGGGTTTACTGTTAGGGTTAGGGTTAGTTTTAGGGTTAGAGTTATGTGCTATGGTTTATGTTAGAGGTTAGGGTTAGGTTTACTGTTCACGGTTAGGGTTACGTTTAGGGTTTAGCATTAGGGTTAGGGATTAGTTTTAGGGTAAGGGTTCAGAGTTAGTGTTGGGCTTTAGGCTCGGGGCTTCGGTTCAGGGTCAGGGGTTAGGGTCGGTGGTACAGCCTAGCTTTAGCGGTGAGTTAAAGGGCACAACACCTGGTTAATCTAAGGTGAGAGGGGTGCGGTCGGAGTCACCACGAAAGCACAACATCATTTCCTGGGCCTTGGGACAGGACCTACATGCAGGACTCAGGCGGAGCCTCATCTCACACATGGCATGGCTGTATTGTAGGCTTGCTTCACTCTGGGAATGGAAGTAGTGTGAGAATTAGGGTTGGGGTTGGGGTTAGGGATTTCGAGTTAGGGGTTAGGTTTCGAGTCAGGGTTAGGTGCTAGGGATTAGTGGTTAGGGTTAGAGTTAGTGTTAGGGGTTAGGTGTTAAGTCTGGGTTAGGGGGCCAGGGTAAGTTTTAGGGTTGGAGTTAGCGTTAGGGTTAGGGGTTAGGGTTAAGGGAGAGGGTTAGGTATCAGGGTGAGGGTTAGAGGGTTAACAGTTGGGGTTAAGCTTAGGGGTTAGGGATAGTGTTAGAGTTAAGGGTTAGAAGTATGGTTCAGGTTTATGTTTAGCATTAGGGGTTGGGGTTAGTGTTAACTGTAGGGCAGTGTTGGGGTTAGATCTCTAGGCATTAGGGTAAAGGTTAGGGTTAGGGTTAAGTGTTAGGGTTATGTTTAATGGTTAGGATTGGGAATAGGGTTAAGGGTTAGGGTTAAGGTTAGGGGTTATGACTAAGGATCAACCGTTAGGGTTACTTTTAGGCATAGGTTTAGGGTAAGAGGTTAGGGTTAGTGATAGTGTTGTTGGTCGGATTAAGGTTAGGGTTGGCATTTCAGAAATAGGGATTAGGTGTTACGGTTATGGCTAGGAGTTAGGGTTAGAATGACGGTATAGGGCTTGTTCTCAGGGTGTCATGCATTAACGTTAAGATATCGGGTTAAAGTTAGGGTTACGGTGAGGTTTACCTGTTAAGGTGAGCAGTAGAATCAGGGTTATGTGTTATGTTCTGGGTTAGGCTTATGGTTGAATGGAGGGTTTATGCTTAGGGCACGGGCCCTGTATGCCCTAGGAGGCAAAGTTAGGTGTCTGGGATGGTCGCTGGGAAACCACTCTATCGTACGCAGTGTATGGGCCTCTGGGTTTCAGGCAGGACACTGGCAGAGCATCCTTTCACGCATGGCATGGGAGGATTGCAGGCTTTCTAAACTCTAAGAAAGCAAGAAGTCTGAGAATTAGATTTAGGGTTAGGATTATGGTTAGGGTTAAGGATGAAGTTTAGTGTTAGGGTGAGGGCTTAAGGTTAGGGATTAGGGTTAGGGTTAAAGGTTACTCTTAGATTTAACAGTTACACTTTGGTTTAGGGTTGAGGTTTACGGTTAGGGTAAAGATGAGGGGTTAGGGTTTCGTACAGGGTTAGGGTTAAGTGTTAGGTTTAGGGTTGAAGATTAGGATTAGGGTTAGGATTAAAGGTTAGCATGAGAGTTAACGCTTAGGGTTAAGGTTAAGTGTTAGCGTTAGCGTTAGGGTTAGGGTTAGTTTTAGGGTTAGAGTTATGTGCCATGGTTTGTGTTAGAGGTTACGATTAGGTTTACTGTTCATGGTTAGGGTTACGTTTAGGGGTAGCATTAGGGTTAGAGTTAGGGTTAGGGTTAAGGGATAGGATTAGGGTTAAGTGTTGAGCCTAGGGTTAGGGTTTAGTGTTAGGGTTATCATTAAGGATTAGGGTTAGGGTCACGGTTAAATGATTGGGTGCGGGTAATGGTTAGGGTCAGCGTTAAGGTTCACGGATAGGGTTACTGTTAAGGGTTACAGGTAGGTTTAGGGTTCAGGGTTAGCGTTAGCATTAAGGCTTAAGGTTAGGATTAGGCGGTAGATTAGATTTAGGGTTAGATCTAGGCGTTAGGGTAAGGGCTAGGGTTAGGGTTAAGAGATAGGGTTAGGTTTAATGCTTAGGATTAGGGTTAGGGTTTGGGGTTAAAGTAAGTGTTAGGGGTTAGGTTTAAGGATCCAAGGTTAGGGTTATTTTTAGCTGTATTGTTAGGGTTAGGGATAAGGGATCACATTAGCATTAAGGGTCTTCCTTACTGTAGGGTTAAGGGTTAGGCTTAGAGTTAAAGGTTAAGGTTAGGGTCAGTGTTAAGAATTAGGGTGAGGGTTAACGGTTAGGGTAAAGGTTAAGCGTTAGGGTTAGGGATTAGTGATTAGGGTTTTTGGTTAGTGTTAGGGTTAGCGGTTAGGAGTTAGTGTTTTATGAAGGGGTATGGTTAGAATTAGGATTGGGATTAGAGTTAGGGTTAGGTATAGGGGTTAGGTTTAGGGGTTAGTTTTAGGGTAAAAGGATAGGATTAGGGTTATGGGTTGGGCTTAGTTTTAGGGTTAAAGTTTACTGCTAGGGTTAGGGATAGGGGTCAGGGTTAGCTTTAGGCGTTCTGGTTAGTGTTAGGTGTTAGGTTAGTGTCAGGGTTAGGTCTAGTCGTGAGGGTAAGGTTTATGGTTAGCTTAAGAGCCAGGGTTAGGTTTAATGGTTAGGATTAGCATTACGGTTAAGGGTTCGGGTAATGCGTAGTGGTTAGGGTGAAGGGTGAAGGGTTAGGGCTTTTGTTAGGCATAGCGTTGGGGTTAGAACTAAGGGTTCCTGTCAGTGTTAGGGTTGTAGGCAGCGTTACGGTTAGGCTTAGCGGTTGAGAATTAGGGTTAAGGATTAGGTGTTACATTTATGACTAGGAGATAGGGTTAGAATTATTGGATAGGGGATGTTCTCAGGGAATGGTTTATGTATTAACGTTACGATAAGAGGTTAAAATTAGGCTCACGGTGAGGTTTACGTGTTAAGGGGAGAAATAGGAACAGGGTTAGGTGCTATGTTCAGGGTTAGGGTTATCTGTTAAAGGTATTGTTTATGCTTAGTGCACGGGCCCTGTCTGCGTGAAGCTGGGGGGAGGTTAGGGGGCTGGCATTGTCACGGGGAACCCGCTGTATCGGACTCTGGGTATGGGCCCGTGGTTTTCATGCAGGACACAGTGGTAGAGCCTCCTTTCCCACATGGCATGGGAGGATTGCAGGCTTTCTAAACTCTAAGAAAGCAAGAAGTCTGAGAATTAGATTTAGGGTTAGGATTATGGTTAGGGTTCAGGATGAAGTGTAGTGTTATGGTGACGGGATAGGGTTACAGATTAGGGTTACGGTTTAAGGTTACTCTTAGGTTTAACAATTACAGTTTGTTTTAGTGTTGAGGTTTGCAGATAGGGTTAAGATGAGGGGTTAGGGTTTGGTACATGGTTAGGGTTGTGTTAGGTTTAGGGTTGAAGATTAGGATTAGGGTTGGGATTAAAGGTTAGCATGAGAGTTAACGGTTAAGGTTAAGGTTAAGGGTTAGAGTTAGGGTTTAGGTTCAGGGTTAAGCGTTAGGGTTAGTTTTAGGGTTAGAGTTATGTGTTAGGGTTTGTGTTAGAGGTAGGGTTAGGTTCACTGTTCACGGTTAGGGTTACCTCTAGGGGTTAGCATTAGGGTTAGGGATTAGGTTTAGGGTAAGTGTTTACAGTTAGTGTTGGGCTTTAGGCTCGGGGCTTAGGTTCAGGGTCAGGGGTTAGGGTTGGTGGTAGGGCTTAGCTTTAGTGGTCAGTTTAAGGGCACAGGACCTGGTTAATCTACGGTGAGAGGGGTGTGGTCGGAGTCACCACGAAAGCACAACATCATTCCCTGGGCCTTGGTAGAGGACCTACATGCAGGACTCAGGCGGAGCCTCATCTCACACATGGCATGGCTGTATTGTAGGCTTGCTTTACTCTGGAAATGGAATTAGTGTGAGAATTAGGGATAGGTTTGGGATCAGGGGTTTCGAGTTAGGGATTAGGTTTCGAGTCAGGGTCAGGTGCTAGGGATTAGTGGTTAGGGTTAGAGTTAGTGTTAGGGGTTAGGTGTTAAGTCTGGGTTCGGGGGCCAGGATTAGGTTTAGGGTTGGGGTTAGCGTTAGGGTTAGGTGTTAGGGTTAAAGTTTAGGCTTAGAGTCAGGGTTAAGTGTTAGGGTGAGGCTTAACATTTAGGGTTAAGGTTAGGGGGTTATGGATAGGGTTAGGGTTAAGGGTTAGTTTTATAGTTCAGGTTTAAGGTTAGGATCAGGGGTTAGGGTTAGTGTTAACTGTAGGTCAGTGTTGGGGTTAGATCTCTAGGCATTAAGGTATAGGTTAGGGGTAGAGTTAAGTAGGGTTATGTTTAATGGTTAGGATTGGGATTAGCGTGAAGGGTTAGGGTTAAGGTTTAGGGGTTATGACTAAGTATCAATGGTTAGGGTTACTTTTAGGTGTAGGGTTAGGGTAAGTGTTTAGGGTTAGTGTTAGTGTTGTTGGTAGGATTAAGGTTAGGGTTGGCGTTTCAGAATTAGGGATTAGGTGTTACGGTTATGGCTAGGAGTTAGGGTTAGAATTACGCTGTAGGGCTTGTTCTCAGGGTGTCATGCATTATCGTTAATATAAGGGGTTAAAGTTAGGGTTACGGTGAGGTTTACGTGTTAAGGTGGACAGTAGGATCAGGGTCAGGTGTTATGTTTCGGGTTAGGGTTATGGGTGAGGGGTAGGGTTTGTGCTTAGGGCACAGGCCCTGTATGCACTAGGAGGCGAAGTTAGGGGTCTGTGATGGTCGCTGGGAACCCACTCTATCGTACGCAGTGTATGGGCCTCTGGGTTTCATGCAGGACACTGTGGCAGAGCGGGCTTTCATGCATGGCTTAGTAGGATTGTAGGCTTTCAAAACTCTGAGAAAGGAAGAAGTCTGAGAGTTAGATTTAGAGTTAGTATTATGGTACGGTTTAGGGACGAGGTTTAGTGATAGGGTGAGGGCTTAGGGTTAGGGATTAGGGTTAGGGTTAGGGTTGTTGGTAGGGTGAAGGTTAGGGTTGGCATTTTAGAATTAAGGATGAAGTGTTACGGTTATGGCTAGGGGTTAGGATTAGAATTATGGGATAGGGCTCCTTCTCAGTGTGTTATGCATTAACTTTAAGATAAGGGGATAAGTTAGGGTTACGGGGAGGTTTATGTTTTAAGGTGAGCAATAGGATCAGGGTCAGGTGCTATGTTCAGGGTGAGGGTTATCTGTTAGGGGTAGTGTTTATATTTAGCGTACAGGCTCTGTCTGCACTGGGCGGGGGGCTGGGGTTACGGGGATGGGATTTCCCCGGGAACCCACTCTATCATACGCTAGGTATGGGCTCCTGGTTTCATGCAAGAGAGAGCTGCAGAGCCCCCTTTTACTCATGGCATGGGAGGATTTTAGGCTTTCTAAACTCTAAGAAAGCAAGAAGTCCGAGAATTAGATTTAGGGGTAGGATTATGATAATGTTTAGGGTTAGGGTTAGTGTTAAGGTGGGGTCTTAGGGTTAAGGGTTAGCGTTAGAGGTTAGTGTTAGGTTTAACAGTTACAGTTAGGTTTATGGTTAAGTTTGAGGGTTAGGGTTAAGGTTTGGGTTTAGCGTTTGACACAGGGTTAGGCTTCAGTGTTAGCTTTATGGTTAAAGATTAGGATTAGGGTTAGTGTGAGGGTTAATGGTAAGGGTCAAGATTAAGGGTTAGGGTTGGGGTTAGGGTTAGGTTTAGGGTTAGGGCTTAGGGTTCGGCTTAGGGTTAAGGGATAGGATTAGGGTTAAGTGTTGGGCTTATGGTTAGGGTTAAAGTTTAGTGTTAGGGTTAATGTTTAGTGTTATGGTCCAGTTTAAGTGTTAGGGTGAGGGTTAACAGTTAGGATTAGGCTTAGGGGTTAGGGATATAGTGAAGGATCAGTGTTAGGGTTAGGTTTAGGGTTCAGGGTTAGGGTTAGCTTTAGGGGTTATGGCTAGTGTTAGGTGTTAGGTTAGTGTCAGGGTTAGGTCTAGTCGTGAGGGTAAGGTTTAGGGTTAGCTTTAAGAGCTAGGGTTAGGTTTAAGGGTTAGGATTAGGATTACGGTTAAGGGTTAGGGTAATGCGTAGGGATTAGGGTGACGGTGAAGGGTTAGAGCTTTTGTTAGGCATAGCGTTGGGGTTAGAAGTAAGGGTTCCTGTCAGTGTTAGGGTTGTAGGCAGCGTTACGGTTCGGCTTAGCGGTTGAGAATTAGGGTTAGGGATTAGGTGTTACAGTTATGACTAGGAGATAGGGTTAGAATTATTGGATAGGGGATGTTCTCAGGAAATGGGTTATGCATTAACGTTAGGATAAGAGGTTAAAGTTAGGCTCACGGTGAGGTTTACGTGTTAAGGGGAGAAATAGGAACAGGGTTAGGTGCTATGTTCAGGGTTAGGGTTATCTGTTAAAGGTATTGTTTATGCTTAGCGCACGGGCCCTGTCTACATTAAGCTGGGGCGAGGTTAGGGGGCTGGGATTGTCACTGGGAACCCACTGTATCAGACTCTGGGTATGGGCCCGTGGTTTTCATGCAGGACACAGTGGTAGAGCCTCCTTTCCCACATGGCATGGGAGGATTGCAGGCTTTCTAAACTCTAAGAAAGCAAGAAGTCTGAGAATTAGATTTAGGGTTAGGATTATGGTTAGGGTTCAGGATGAAGTGTAGTGTTATGGTGAGGGGATAGGGTTACAGATTAGGGTTACGGTTTAAGGTTACTGTTAGGTTTAACGGTTACAGTTCATTTTAGGGTTGAGGTTTGTGGATAGGGTTAAGATGAGGGGTTAGGGTTTGGTACAGGGTTAGGGTTGTGTTAGGTTTAGGGTTGAAGATTAGGATTAGGCTTAGGATTAAAGGTTAGCATGAGAGTTAACGGTTAAGGTTAAGGTTAAGGGATAGGGTTAGGGTTTAGGTTCAGGGTTAAGGGTTAGGGTTAGTTTTAGGGTTAGAGTTATGTGTTAGGATTTGTGTTAGAGGTTAGGGTTAGGTTTACTGTTCACGGTTAGGGTTACGTTTAGGGTTTAGCATTAGGGATAGGGATTAGATTTAGGGTAAGTGTTTGGAGTTAGTGTTGGGCTTTAGGCTCGGGGCTTAGGTTCAGGGTCAGGGGTTAGGGTTGGTGGTAGGGCTTAGATTTAGCGGTCAGTTTAAGGGCACTGGACCTGGTTAATCTACGGTGACAGGGGTGTGGTCTGAGTCACCACGAAAGCACAACATCATTCCCTGGGCCTTGGGACAAAACTACATGCAGGACTCAGGCGGAGCCTCATCTCACACATGGCATGGCTGTATTTTAGGCTTGCTTCACTCTGGGAATGGAAGTAGTGTGAGAATTAGGGTTAGGTTTGGGTTTAGGGGTTTCGAGTTAGGGGTTAGGTTTCGAGTCAGGGTCAGGTGCTAGGGATTAGTGGTTAGGGTTAGAGTTAGTGTTAGGGGTAAGGTGTTAAGTCTGGGTTAGGGGGCCAGGGTTAGGTTTAGGGTTGTGGTTAGCGTTAGGGTTAGGGGTTAGGGTTAAGGGATAGGGTTAGAGTCAGGGTTAATGTTAGGGTGAGGCTTAACAGTTAGGGTTAGGGTTAGGGGGTTAGGGATAGGGTTAGGGTTAAGGGTTAGGTTTATGGTTCAGCTTTAAGGTTAGGATTCGGGGTTAGGATTAGTGTTAACTGTAGGTCAGTGTTGGGGTTAGATATCTAGGCATTAGGGTAGAGGTTAGCGGTAGGGTTAAGTAGGGTTATGTTTAATGGTTAGGATTGGGATTAGCGTGAAGGGTTAGGGTTAAGGTTTAGGGGTTATGACTAAGGATCAATGGTTAGGGTTATTTTTAGGCGTAGGGTTAGGGTAAGGGTTTAGGGTTAGGGTTAGGGTTGTTGGTAGGGTGAAGGTAGGGTTGGCATTTTAGAATTAGGGATGAGGTGTTAGGGTTATGGCTGGGGATTAGATTTAGAATTATGGGATAGGGCTTCTTCTCAGGGTGTTATACATTAATGTTAAGATAAGGGAATAAGTTAGGGTTTCGGAGAGGTTTATGTTTTAAGGTGAGCAATAGGTTCAGGGTCAGGTTTTATATTGAGTGTGAGGGTTATCTGTTAGGGATAGTGTTTATACTTAGCGTACGGTCCCTGTCTGCACTGGGTGGGGGGCGGGGGTTAGAGGGATGGGATTGTCCCCGGGAACGCACTCTATCATACGCTGGGTATGGGCTCCTGGGTTTCATGCAGGACACAGTGGAAGAGCCCCCTTTTACTCATGGCATGGGAGGATTGTAGGCTTTCTTAACTCTGAGAAAGCAAGAAGTCTGAGAATTAGATTTAGGGGTAGGATTATGGTAATGTTTAGAGAGGAAGATTAGTGTTAGGGTGGCCTCTGAGGGTTAGGGGTTAGCGTTAAAGGTTAGTGTTATTTTTAATAGTTCCAGTTACGTTTACGGTTAAGTTTCAGGGTTAGGGTTAAGGTTTGGTTTTAGCGTTTGGCACAGGGTTAGGCTTCAGTGTTAGGTTTATGGTTAAAGATTAGGATTAGGGTTAGGGTTAAGGGTTAGTGTGAGGGTTAATGGTAAGGGTCAAGATTAAGTGTTACGGTTGGGGTTAGGGTTAGGAATAAGGCTTCGTGTAACGTTTAGGGTTAGAGTTAAGTGTTATGGTTATGGCTAGAGGTTAGGGTTAGGTTTAGGGTTCATGGTTAGGGTTACATTTAGGGGTTCGGGTTACGGGTTAAGTTTAGGGTGAGTGTTTAGTGTTACTGTTGGGCGTTAGGATAAGGGCCGAGGTTTAGGGTTAGGATTTAGGTTTAGTGTTAGGGCTTAGATTTAGTGGTTAGTTTAAGGGCACATGCTCTGTTTAATCTATGGTGGGAAGGGTGCAGACTGGGTCGCCTCAACACCACACCATCGTACCTGGGCCTCGGGCCCAGACCTACATGCAGGACTCAGGCAGAGCCTCTTCTCATTTGTGGCATGGCTCTATTGTAGGCTTGGTCAACTCTGAGAACGGAGGAAGTGTGAGAATTAGGGTTATGGTTAGGGTTATGTGTTTAGGGTTAGAGGTTAGGGTTTGAGTGAAGTTTAGCTGTTAGGAATTAGAAGTTAGGATTAGTGTGTCAGGGGTTAGGTGTTAGGTTTTTGTAAGGGGCTAGCGTTAGATTTAGGGTTAGGGTTAATGTTCGGGCGGGTTAGGGGTCAGCCTTAGGGTTAGGCTTACGAGATAGGATTAAGGTAAAGGGTGAAGGCTTAAGATTAGCAGTAAGGGTTAAGGTTAGGGTTAAGGGTTAGGGTTTCGGTCCAAGTTAAGGGTGAGAGTGAGGGTTAACAGTTGCGATTAGGGTAATGGTTTAGGGATAGTAATAGGTTTAAGGGATAGGGTTAGGGTTAGGTTTAGGGTTCGGGGTTAGGGTTAGCATTAGCGGTTAGGGTTAGGGTTAGGGGTTAGGGTTACAGTTAGGGTTAGGTCTAGGCATTATGGTAATGGTTCGTGTTAGGGTTAAGAATTAGGGTTAGGTTTAATTGTTAGGATTATGATCAGTGTAATGGTTAGGGTTAGGGTTAGCGGTTAGAGTTAGGGTTAGTGTTAGGGTTGTTTGTAGGGTGAAGGTAAAGTTTAACAGTTGAGAATTAAGGTTAGGGATTAGGTGTTACGGTTATGCTAGGAGTTAGGCTTAGAATTAAGGGATAGGGTTTGTTCTTAGGGTAAGTGTTATTCAATAACATTAGGATAGGGGGTTAAAGTTAGGGTTACAGTGAGGTTTACGTGTTAAGGTGAACAATAACATCAGGGTTAGGTGTTATGTTCAGGGTTAGGGTTATGGGTGAGGTGCAGGGTTTTTGCTTAGGGCATAGGCCCTGTCAGCACTAGCAGGGGGAGTTAGGGGGCCGTGATTGTCCCCAGGAACCCACTCTATTGTACACAGAGTATGGGCTCCTGGGTTTCATGCAGGACACTGTGGTAGAGCCAGCTTTCACGCATGGCTTTGGAGAATTGTAGGCTTTTAAAACTCTGAGATAGCAAGAAGTCTGAGAATTAGATTTAGGGTTAGGATTATGGTTAGAGTTAGGAATGAAGATTAGTCAGGGAGAGGGCTTAGGGTTAGGGCTTAAGCTTCGAGTGAGGATTAGGGGTTAGGGAGTAGGTGTTGGGTTTAGTGATAGGGTTAGGGTTTAGGGGTTAGGGTTGGGTTAGGGGCTAGGGTTAGATTTATGGTGGGGTTATGGTTAGCATTAGGGGTTAGGGTTAGGGTTAAGGGATAGGATAAGGGTTAAGCGTTAAGGCTTAGGGTTAGCGTTAAGTGTTAGGTTTAGTTTTAAGGGTTAGGGTTACAGTTCGAGTTAAGGGTTAGTGTGGGGTTAACAGTTAGGGCTAGGCTTATGGCTTAAGGATAGAGTTAGGTTTAAGGCTTAGGATTAGGGTTCAGTGTTAGGGTTAGCATTAGGGATTAGGGTTAGGGTTAGGGGTTACGTTTACTCTTAGGGTTAGGTCTAGGCGTTAGGGTACGTGTTAGTGTTAGGCTTAAGAGTTAGGGTTAGGTTTAATTGTTAGGATTAGGATCAAGGTTAAGGGTTAGGGTTAAGGTTAGGGGTTAGGGTTAAGTGTCAAGTGTTACGGTTATTTTTAGGTGTACGGTTAGGGTTAGCGGTTAGGGTTAGGGTTAGTGTTAGGGTTGTTTGTAGGGGTAAGGTAATGTTTAGCAGTTTTGAATTAGCCTTAGGGATTAGGTGTTATAATTGTGGCTAGGAGTTAGGGTTAGAATTAAGGGATAGGGGTTGTTCTTAGGGTAAGTCTTATGCATTAACGTTAGGATAACGGGTTCAAGTTAGAGTTATGGTGAGGTTGATGTGTTAAGGTGAGCAATAGTATCAGGGTGAGCTGTGATGTTCAGGGTTAGGGTTATGGGTGAGGGGTAGTGTTTATGCTTATATCACGAGCCCTCCCTGCTCTAGGAGGGGGCTTAGGGGGCTGGGATAGATGCCAGAAGCCATTCTATCATATGCTGGGTATGGGCCCCCTGGTTTCATGCCGGACACAGTGGCCGAGCCTCCTTCTACACATGGCATGGGAGGATTGTAGGCTTTGTAAACTCTGAGAAAGCAAGAAGTCTGAGAATTAAATTTAGGGCTAGGATTAGGGTTAGGGTTAGCAATATAGGTTACCGTTATGGTGAGGGCTTAGGGTTAGGGGTTTTGGTTAGGGTCAGGGTTAAAGGTTAGTGTTAGGTTTAACAGTTACAGTTAGGTTTAGGGTTAAGCTTTAAGGTTTACGGTTAGGGTTAAGATTAGGGGTTAGGTTTTGGTACAGGGTAAGGGTTAAGTGCTAGGTTTAGGGTTAAAGATTAGGATTAGGGTTAGGGTTAAGGTTTAGTGTGAGGGTTAACGGTTAGGGTTAAGGTTAAGTGTTAGGGTTATGGGTTAGGGTTAGGGTTAAGTGCTCATGTTAGGTTTAGGGTTAGAGTTAAGTGTTATGGTTAGGGTTAGGGGTTTGGGTTAGGTTTAGGGTTCATGGTTAAGGTTACATTTAGGGGTTAGGTTTAGGGTAAGCGTTTAGTGTTAGTGTTGGGCATTAGGGTCAGGGCTTAGGTTTAGGGTTAGGGGTTAGGGTCAGTGTTTGGGCTTTGATTTAGCGGTTAGTTTAAGGGTACAGGACCTGTGTAATCTATGGTGAGAAGGGTGCAGAATGTTTCCATGCGACACCACACCATCGGATCCTGGGCCTTTGGCCCAGACCTACTTGCAGGACTCATGCAGAAACTCTACTCACGCATTGCATGGTTGTATTTTAAGCTTGGTTAACTCTGAGAATGGAAGTAGTGTGAGAAATAGGGTTATGGTTAGGGTTAAGGGTTTGGTGTTAGGGGTTAGGGTTCAAGTGAGGTTTAGTGGTTAGGGACTAGGATTTAGGGTTAGTGTTAGGGTTAGGGGTTAGGGGTTAGTTTTGCGTTAGGGGCTAGGGTTAGATTTATGGTTGGGGTTAGTGTTAGGGTTAGGATTAGGCATCAGGGTTAGTGTTAGGGTTAAAGGATAGGATTGGGGTTAAGTGTTAAGGCTTAGGGTTTGTGTTAAGTGTTAGGGTTGGGGTTTAGGCTTAGGGTTACGGTTCGAGTTAAGCTCTAGGGTGAGGGTTAAAGATTAGGCTTAGGATTATTGGTTAGGGATAGAGTTATGTTTAAGGGTTAGGGATAGGGTTAGGTTTAGGGTTCAGTGTTAGGGTTAGCATTAGGGGTTAGGGTTAGGGGTTAGGCGTAGTGATGTATTAAGGGCTATGGTTAGAATTAGGATTGGGGTTAGTGTTAGGTTTAGGGTTAGGGGTTAGGTTTAGGGTTAAGGGATAGGATTATGGTTAAGGGTTGGGCGTAGGTTTAGGGTTAAAATTTAGTGTTAGGGTTAAGATTTAGTGTTAGGGTCCGGTTTAAGGGTTAGGGTGAGGGTTAACGGTTAGGGTTAGGGTTAGGGGTTAGGGATATAGTTAGTATTAAGTGTTAGGGTTAGGTTTAGGGTTCAGGGTTAGGGTTAGCTTTAGGGGTTATGATTAGGGTTAGGTGTTAGTTTAGTGTTAGTGTTAGGTCTAGGCGTCAGGGTAAGGTTTAGGGTTAGGGTTAAGAGCTAAGTTTGGGTTTAGTGGTTAGGATTAGGATTAGGGTTAGGAGTTAGGGTAAAGGGTCAAGGGTTAGCATTATTTTTAGCCATAGCTTTGGCGTTAGGAGTAAGGGTTAGGTTCAGTGTTAGGGTAACAGTAGGTTACCGTAACAGTAACTACGTAGGGTAACAGTTAGTGTTAGTGGTTTAGAATTAGGGTTAGGAATTAGTTGTTACAGTTATGACTAGGAGATAGGGTTAGAATTATGGGATAGGGGTTATTCTCAGGGTAAGTGTTATGCATTAACGTTAGGATAAGAGGTTAAAGTTCAGGTTACAGTGAGGTTTACATTCTAAGGTGAGCAATAGAATCAGGGTTAAACGTTATTTTCAGGGTTAGAGTTTTGGGTGAGGTGTAGAGTTTATGCTTAGGACACCGGCCTTGTCTGCATTAGGCGGGGGGCGGGAGTTAGGGGGCTGGGATTGTCACCAGGAACCCACTCTATCGTACTCTGGTTATGGGCCCCAGCGGTTCATTCAGGACACAGTGGAAGAGCCTCCTTTCACGCATGGAATGGGAGGATTGTAGGCTTTCTAAACTCTAAGAAAGCAAGAAGACTGAGAATTAGATTTAGGGTTAGGGTTAGGGTTCTGGTTAAGGATCAAGGTTAGTGTTAGGGTGAAGGCTTAGAGTTAGGGGTTACGGGTAGCGTTACAGGTTACTCTTAGTTTTAACCGTTACAGTTAGGTTCAGGGTTAAGGTTTACGGTTAGGTTTAAGGTTAGGGTTTAGGGTTTGGTACAGGATTAGGGTTAAATATTAGGTTTAGGGTTAAAGATTACGATTAAGGTTAGGTTTAAAGGTTAGTGTGAGGGTTAACAGTCAGGGTTAAAGTTAAGAGTTAGGGTTAGGGTTAGTGTTAGGATTAAGGGTTCATGTTAGGTTTAGGGTTAGAGTTAAGTGCTATGGTTAGCGCTCGAGGTTAGGGTTAGGTTTAGGGTTCACAGTTAGGGTTATGTTTAGGGGTTAGCATTAGGGTTAGGGATTAGCTTTAGGGTAAGAGTTTAGAGTTAGTGTTGGGCTTTAGGCTCAGGGCTTAGGTTTAGGGTCAGAGGTTAGGGTTGATGTTAGGGCTTAGATTTAGCGGTTAGTTTAAGGGCACAGGACCTGTTTATTCTACAGTGAGAGGGGTTAGGGTTAGGGTTAGGGTTGGCGTAAGGGTTACGGTTAGATTTAACCTTGGGGTTAGTGTTAGGGTTAGGGGTTAAAAACACCTACAGCCAGCCCTAACCCGATTTCTCACACTTCTTCCATTCTCAGAGTTAACCAAGCCTACAATACAGCCATGTCATGCGTGAGAAGAGGCTCCACCTGAGCCCTGTATGTAGGTCTTGGCCCAAGGCCCAGCGTATGGTGGTGTCGTGTCGCAGCGACCCTGTGCACCACTCTCACCATAGATTAAACAGGTCCTGTGCCCTTAAACTAACCGCTAAATCTCAGCCCGAACACTAATCCTAACCCCTAACCCGAAAAGTTATCCTTAACCCTAACTGTTAACACTCAAACTAACCCTTAACTCTAACCCTAGTCATGATCTTTAACCCTAACCCTAACACTTAACCCTAACCCTGTACCAAACCGTAACCCCTAAGCTTAACCCTAACCCTAAACCTAAACCCTAAGTCTAACTGTAACTGTTAAACCTAACAGTAACTTTTAACCCTATAACTAACCCTATCCCCTTACCCGAAGCCCTCACCCTAAGATTAAACTTCATCCCTAACCATAACGATAATCCTAACCCTAAATCTAATTCTCAGACTTCTTACTTTCTTAGAGATTGGAAAGCGTACAATCCTCCTTTACCATGCGTGAAATCAGGCTCTGCCAGAGTGTCCTACAAGAAACCCATGGGCCCATACCCTGCATACGATAGAGTGGGTTTCTGGTGACAATCGCATCCCCCTCAATCCCACTCCTAGGGCAGACAGGGCCCATACCCTAAGCAAAACCCTACCCCTCACTCATAATTCTAACCCTGATCCTATTGCTCACCTTAACACATAAACCTCACCGTAAACCTAACTTTAACCACTTATTCTAACGTTAATGCATAACACTTATGCTAAGAACAACCCCTATCACTTAATACTAACCCAAACTCCTAGCCATAACAGTAACCCCTAATCCCTAACCCTAATTCTAACCACTAAACATTACCTTAACCCTACAAACAACCCTAATACTAACCCTAACCTTAAACGCTAACCCTAACCTTATCCCTAAACATAACCTTAAAAGTTTACCCTAAACTCTAACCCTATCCCCTAACCCTAAGCCTAACCCTTAATTCTGATCCTAATCCTAACAATTAAACCTAATCCTAACACTAACCCTTACCTTAATGCCTAGACCTAATCTTAGCAGTAAAACTACCTCTAACCCTAACCCTAGACCTTAATCCTAACACTATCCCTAACTTATAACCCTAACTGTTAACCCTCATCCTAACCCTTAACTCGGACCATAACCCTAACCCTTAACCCTAAGCCATCCCTTAATGCTAACCCTAAGCCTTAACCCTTAACCCTAATCCTATCCCTTAACCCTAACCCTAACCCCTAACCCTAACCCTACCCCAACCCTAAATCTAACCCTAGTCCCTAACCCAACCCTAACCGTTAACCCCTAATGCTAACATTAACCCTAACCCCTAATCCCTAACCCCTAACCCTCACTCGAACACTAACCCCTAACCCCAAACACCTAACCCTAATCATAACCATAATTCTCACACTTCCTCCATTCTCAGAGTTAGCCAAGCCTACAATAAAACCATGCCATGCGTGAGAAGAGGCTCTGCCTGAGACCTACATGTAGGTCTGGGCCCAAGGCCTAGGGTACGATGGTGTGGTGTGGCGATGACCCATTCCGCACACTTCTCACCATAGATTACACAGGTCCTGTGCCCTTAAAATAACCTCTAAATCTAAGCCCTAACACTAACTCTAACACTAACCCCTAACCCTAAACTTAAGACCTGACCCTAACGCCCAACACTAACATTAAACCCTTACCCTATTCCTAACCCATAACCCTACTGCCTAAACGTAACCCTAACGATGAACCCTACCCCTAACCCTAACCCCAAACCCTAAGCCCTCACCCTAACACTAATCTTCATCCCTAAACCGTGCCGTAATCCTAACCCGAAATCTAATTCTCAGAGTTTTGAAAGCCTACAATCCTACTAAGCCATGCATAAAAGCCCGCTCTACCACAGTGTCCTGCATGAAACCCAGAGGCCCATACACTGCGTACTAAAGAATGGGTTCCCAGGGATCATCACAGATCCCTAACTTCGCCTCCTAGTGCATACAGGGCCCGTGCCCTAAGGATAAACCCTACCCTTAACCCATAACCCTAACCCAGAACATAACACCTAACCCTGATCCTACTGCTCACCTTAACAGGTAAAGCTCACCGTAACCCTAACTTTAAGCCCTTATCATAACGTTAATGCATGACACCCTGAGAACAAGACCTATACCGTAATTCTAACCCTAACTCCTAGCCATAACCATAACACCTAATCCCTAATTGTGAAAGGCCAACCCTAACCTTAACCCTCCGAACAACACTAACAATAACCCTAACACCTTACGCTAACCCTACACATAAAAATAACCCTAACCGTTGATCCTTAGTCATAACCCCTAACCTTAACCCTAACTCTTCACGCGAATCCCAATCCTAACCATTAAACATAACCCTAACAATTAACCCTAACCCTAACCTTTACCCTAATGCCTAGAGATCTAAACCCAACACTGACCTACAGTTAACACTAACGCTAACCCCCTAATGCTAACCTTAAACCTGAACCATAGCCTTGACCCTTAACCCTAAACCTATCCCTAACCCCCTAACCCTAACTGTTAACCCTGACCCTAACCCTTAACCCTGACCCTAACCCTAAACCTGAACCCTAACCCTAAGCCTAACCCTTAACCCTAACCCTATCCCTTAACCCTAACGCCTAACCCTAACGCTAACTCCAAACCTAAACCTTACCCTGGCCCCCTAACCAGACTTAACACATAACTCGTAACACTAACTCTAACCCTAATCACTAATCCCTACCACTTAACCCTGACTCGAAACCGAACCCCTAACTCGAAACCCCTAACCCCAACCCTAACCCTAATTCTCACACTACTTCCATTCCCAGAGTGAAGCAAGCCTACAATACAGCCATGCCATGTGTGAGATGAGGCTCCGCCTGAGTCCTGCATGTAGGTCTTGTCCCAGGGCCCAGGGAATGATGTTGTGCTTTCGTGGTGACTCCGACCGCACCCCTCTCACCGTAGATTAACCAGGTCCTGTGCCCTTAAACTGGCCGCTAAATCTAAGCCCTACCACCAACCCTAACCCCTGACCCTGAACCTAAGCTGCGAGCCTAAAGCCCAACACTAACTCTAAACCCTTACCCTAAACCTAATCCCTAACCCTAATGCTAACCCCTAAACGTAACCCTAACCGTGAACAGTAAACCTAACCCTAACCTCTAACACAAACCATAACATATAACTCTAACCCTAAAACTAAACCTAACCCTTAACCCTAAACCTAAACCCTAACCCTAACTCTTAACCTTAACCCTAACCGTTAACTCTCACACTAACCTTTAATCCTAACCCTAATCCTAATCTTCAACCCTAAACCTAACATTTAACCCTAACCCTGTACCTAACCCTAACCCTATACCAAACACTAACCCCTCATATTAACCCTAACTGTAAACCTCAACCCTAAACTGAACTGTAACCATTAAACCTAAGAGTAACCTTTAACCCTAACCCTAATCCCTAACCCTATGCCCTCACCCTAGCACTAAACTTCATCCTTAACCCTAACCATAATCCTAACCCTAAATCTAATTCTCAGACTTCTTGCTTTCTTAGAGTTTAGGAAGCCTGCAATCCTCCCATGCCATGCGTGAAAGGAGGCTCTACCACTGTGTCCTGCATGAAACCCACGGGCCCATAACCAGAGTACGATACAGTGGGATCCTGGTGACAATCCCAGCCCCCGAACCTCCTCCCCCGCCTAATGCAGACAGGGCCCGTGCGCTAAGCATAAACAATACCTGTAACAGATATCCCTCACCCTGAACATAACACCCAACCCTGTTCCTATTTCTCCCCTTAACACGTAAAACTGACCGTGAGCCTAACTTTAACCTCTTATCCTAACGTTAGTGCATAACCCATTCCCTGAGAACAACCCCTATCCACTAATTCTCACCATATCTCCTATTCATCACTGGAACACCTAATCCCTAACCCTAATTCTAAACCGCTAACCCTAACCGTAACCCTGCCTACAACCCTAACACTGACAGTAACCCTTACTTCTAACCCCAACGCTATGCCTAACAAAAACCCTTAACCCTTCACCCTAACCCCTAAGCCTTACCCTAACCTTTAACCTTAATCCTAATCCTAACCATTAAACCTAACCCTAGCTCTTAAAGCTAACCCTAAACCTTACCCTCACGACTAGACCCAACCCTGACAGTAACCTAACACCTAACCGTAACCCCTAAAGCTAACCCTAACCCTGAACCCTAAACCTAACCCTAACACTGAACCCTCACTATATCCCCAACCTCTAAGCCTAATCCTAACCGTTAACCCTCACCCTAACACTTACAGTGGACCATAACACTAAACATTAACCCTAATACTAAAATTTAACCCTAACCCTGAGCCCAACCCTTAACCCTAATCCTATCCTTTTACCCTAACCCTAACCCTAACACTAACCCCAATCCTAATTCTAACCATAACCTTTCATAAAACACTAAGTCCTAACCCTAACACTTACCAAATACCCTAATCGCTAATCCCTAACACTAACGCTTAACCTTTACCGTAACCGTTAACACTCACCCAAACCCTTAACACTGACCCTAACCTTAACCTTTAATCTAAGCGTAACCCTTAACCCTAACAGTAAGGAAAACCCTTATGCCAATCTTATCCCTTATCCCTAACCTTAACACTACAGCTAAACATAACCCTAACCTTTGATACTTAAACCTTTTCCCTAACACTTACTTTTACCCCAAACCCTAACCCTAATCCTAAGCATTAAACCTAACCCTATCTCTTAATCCTTACTCTAACGCCTAGATCTAACCCTAAATGTAACCTACCACCTAATCCTAACATTAAGCCCTAACGCTAATTCTAACCCTGAACCCTAAACCTACCCGTAACCCTTAACACTAACCCTATCCGTAAACCTTAACCCTGACCCTAACCATTACCCGCACCCAAACATTTAACCCTGACCCTAACCCTAATCCTTAATGATAACCCTAACACTAAACACTAACCCTAAGCCCAACACTTAACCCTAATCCTATCCCTTAACCCTAAGCCTAACCCTAACACCTAACCCTAAACCTAAGCCTAACCCCAACCTGAACCATTAATCTTGACCCTTACCATTAATCCTCACACTAACACTAATCCTAATCTTTAACCATAAAGCTAACACTGAAGCCTACCCCTGTGCCAAACGCTAAACCCAAACCTTAACCCTAACCCTGAAACTTAACCGTAAACCTAACTGTAACTGTTAAACCTAACACTAACTTTTAACCCCAACCCCTAACCTAAGACCCCACCCTGACACTAATCTTCATCCCTAAACATTACCATAATCCTACCCCTAAATCTAATTCTCAGACTTCTTGTTTCTCAGAGTTTAGAAAGCCTACAATCCTCCCATGCCATGAGTAAAAGGGGGCTCTGCCACTGTGTCCTGCATGAAACCCAGGAGCCCATAACCAGCGTACGGTAGAGTGGGTTCTCGGCGACAATCCCATCCCCCTAACCCCCGCCCCCCGCCCAGTGCAGACAGAGCCCGTACGCTAAGTATAAACACTACCCCTAACAGATAACCCTCACCCTGAACATAATACCTAGCCCTGATCCTATTGCTCAGCTTAAAACATAAACCTCTCCGTAACCCTAACTTAGCCCCTTAACTTAACGTGAATGCATAACACCTTGAGAAGAAGCCCTATCCTATAATTCTAATCCTAAACCATAGTCATAACCGTAATACCTCATCCCTAATTCTAAAACGTCAACCCTAACCTTCACCCTACCAACAACCCTAAACCTAACCCTAACCCCTAACCCTAAGCCCTCTCCCTAACACTAATCTTCATCCCTAAACCGTGCCGTAATCCTAACCCAAAATCTAATTCTCAGACTCCTTGCTTTCTCAGAGTTTTGAAAGCCTACAATCCTACTAAGCCATGCATGAAAGCCGGCTCTGCCACAGTGTCCTGCATGAAACCCAGAGGCCCATACACTGCGTACGATAGAGTGGGTTCCCAGCGACCATCACAGATCCCTAACTTCGCCTCCTAGTGCATACAGGGCCCGTGCCCTAAGGATAAACCCTACCCCTCACCCATAACCCTAACCCAGAACATAACACCTAACCCTGATCCTACTGCTCACCTTAACAGGTAAAGCTCACCGTAACCCTAACTTTAACCCCTTATCTTAAGGTAAATGCATGACACCCTAGAACAAGCCCTATACCGTAATTCTAACCCTAACTCCTAGCCATAACCATAACACCTAATCCCTAATTGTGAAACGCCAACCCTAACCTTAACGCTATGAACAACACTAACGCTAACCCTAACCGCTTATGCTAAACCTATGCCCAAAAATAACACTAACCGTTGATCCTTAGTCATAACCCCTAACCTTAACCCTAACCCTTAACCCTAATCCCAATCCTAACCATTAAACATAACCCTAACAATTAACCCTAACCCTAACCTTTACCCTAATGCCTAGAGATCTAACCCCAACACTGACCTACAGGTAACACTAACGCTAACCCCCTAATGCTAACCTTAAACCTGAACCATACACCTGACCCTTAACCCTAAACCTATCCCTAATCCCGTAACCCTAACCCTAACTCTTCACCCTCACCCTAAACCTTAACCCTGACCCTAACCCTAAACCTGAACCCGAAACCTAAGCCTAACCCTTAACCCTAACCCTATCCCTTAACCCTAAACCCTAACCCTAACGCTAACTCCAAACCTAAAACTTACCATGGCCCCCTAAAGCAGACTTAACACTTAACCCGTAACACTAACTCTAACCCTAACCACTAATCCCTACCACCTAACCCTGAGTCAAAACCTAACCCCTAACTTGCAACCCCTAACCCCAACCCTAACCCTAATTCTCACACTACTTCCATTCCCAGAGTGAAGCAAGCCTACAATACAGCCATGCCATGTGTGAGATGAGGCTCCGCCTGAGTCCTGCATGTAGGTCTTGTCCCAGGGCCCAGGGAATGATGTTGTGCTTTGTGGTGACTCCGAATAGACCCCTCTCACCATAGATTAAACAGCTCCTGTGCCCTTAAACTGACCGCTAAATCTAAGCCCTCCCACCAACTCTAACCCCTGACCCTGAACCTAAGCCCTGAGCCTAAAGACGAACACTAACTCTAAACCCTTACCCTAAACCTAATCCTTAACCCTAATGCTAACCCCTAAACGTAACCTTAACCCTGAACAGTAAACCAAACCCTAACCTCTAACACAAACCCTAACACATAACTCGAACCCTAAAACTAACCCTAACCCTTAACCCTAAACCTAAACCCTAACACTAACTCTTAACCTTAACCCTAACCGTTAACTCTCACGCTAACCTTTAATCCTAACCCTAATCCTAATCTTCAACCCTAATTCTAACACTTAACCCTAACCCTGTACCTAACCCTAACCCTATACCAAACCCTAACCCCTCATCTTAACCCTAACCGTAAACCTCAACCCTAAACCGAACTGTAACTGTTAAACCTAAGAGTAACCTTTAACCCTAACCCTAATCACTAACCCTAAGCCCTCACCCTAACACTAAACTTCATCCTTAACCCTAACCATAATCGTAACCCTAAATCTAATTCTCAGACTTCTTGCTTTCTTAGAGTTTAGAAAGCCTGCAATCCTCCCATGCCATGCGTGAAAGGAGGCTCTACCACGGTGTCCTGCATGAAACCCACGGGCCCATACCCAGAGGACGATACAGTGGGATCCTGGTGACAATCCTAGCCCCCGAACCTCCTCCCCCGCCTAATGCAGACAGGGCCCGTGCGCTAAGCATAAACAATACCTGTAACAGATATCCCTCACCCTGAACATAACACCCAACCCTGTTCCTATTTCTCCCCTTAACACGTAAAACTGACCGTGAGCCTAACTTTAACCTCTTATCCTAACGTTAGTGCATAACCCATTCCCTGAGAACAACCCCTATCCACTAATTCTCACCCTATCTCCTATTCATCACTGGAACACCTAATCCCTAACCCTAATTCTAAACCGCTAACCCTAACCGTAACCCTGCCTACAACCCTAACACTGACAGTAACCCTTACTTCTAACCCCAACGCTATGCCTAACAAAAACCCTTAACCCTTCACCCTAACCCCTAAGCCTTACCCTAACCTTTAACCTTAATCCTAATCCTAACCATTAAACCTAACCCTAGCTCTTAAAGCTAACCCTAAACCTTACCCTCACGACTAGACCTAACCCTGACACTAACCTAACACCTAACCCTAACCATAACCCCTAAAGCTAACCCTAACCCTGAACCCTAAACCTAAACTTAACACTGAACCCTCACTATATCCCCAACCTCTAAGCCTAATCCTAACCGTTAACCCTCACCCTAACACTTAAACTGGACCATAACACTAAACATTAACCCGAACACTAAACTTTAACCCTAAATCTGAGCCCAACCCTTAACCCTAATCCTATCCTTTTACCCTAAACCTAACCCCTAAACCTAACCCTAACACTAACCCCAATCCTAATTCTAACCATACCCCTTCATAAAACACTAACTCCTAACCCTAACACTTACCAAAAACCCTAATCGCTAATCCCTAACACTAACGCTTAACCTTTACCGTAACCGTTAACCCTCACCATAACCCTTAACACTAAACTTAACCTTTAATCTAAGCGTGACACTTAACCATAAAAGTAAGGAAAACCCTTACGCCAATCTTATCCCTTATCCCTAACCCTACAACTAAACATAACCCTAACCTTTGATCCTTAAACCTAACCCCTAACACTTACTTTAACCCAAAACCCTAACCCTAATCCTAAGCATTAAACTTTACCCTATCTCTTAACCCTTACTCTAACGCCTAGATCTAAACCTAAATGTAACCTACCACCTAATCCTAACCTTAAGCCTTAATGCTAACTCTAACCCTGAACCCTAAACCTACCCGTAACCCTTAACACTAACCCTATCCGTAAACCTTAACCCTGACCCTAACCATTACCCGCACCCAAACATTTAACCCTGACCCTAACCCTAATCCTTAACGATAACCATAACACTAAACCCTAACCCTAAGCCCAACACTTAACCCTAATCCTATCCCTTAACCCTAAGCCTAACCCTAACCCCTAACCCTAAACCGAAGCCTAACCCCAACCTGAACCATTAATCTTGACCCTTACCATTAACCCTCACACTAACACTAATCCTAATCTTAACCATAAAGCTAACATTGAAGTCTTCCCCTGTGCCAAACGCTAAACCCAAACCTTAACCCTAACCCTGAAACTTAACCATAAACCTAACTGTAACTGTTAAACCTAACACTAACCTTTAACCCCAACCCCTAACCCAAGACACCACCCTGACACTAATCTTCATCCCTAAACATTACCATAATCCTACCCCTAAATCTAATTCTCAGACTTCTTGTTTCTCAGAGTTTAGAAAGCCTACAATCCTCCCATGCCATGAGTAAAAGGGGGCTCTGCCACTGTGTCCTGCATGAAACCCAGGAGCCCATACCCAGCGTACGATAGAGTGGGTTCCCGGGGACAATTCCATCCCCCTAAACCCCGCCCACCTCCCAGTGCAGACAGGGCCCGTATGCTAAGTATAAACACTACCCCTAACAAATAACCCTCACCCTGAACATAACACCTAACCCTGATCCTACTGCTCACCTTAACAGGTAAAGCTCACCGTAACCCTAACTTTAACCCCTTATCTTAACGTTAATGCATGACACCCTGAGAACAAGCCCTATACCGCAATTCTAACCCTAACTCCTAGCTATAAACATAACACCTAATCCCTAATTCTGAAACGCCAACCCTAACCTTAACCCGACCAACAACACTAACACTAACTCTAACCCCTTACCCTAACCCTACGCCTAAAAATAACCCTAACCGTTGATCCTTAGTCATAACCCATAACCTTAACCTTAACCCTTAAGCCTAATCCCAATCCTAACCTTTAAACATAACCCTAACTCTTAACCCTAACCCTAACCTTTACCCTAATGCCTAGAGATCTAAACCCAACACTGATCTACAGTTACACAAACCCTACCCTCTAATGCTAACCTTAAACCTGAACCAAGCTCCTAACCCTTAACCCTAACCCTATCCCTAACCCCCTTACCCTAACTCTAACTGTTAACCCTCACCCTAACCCTCAACCCTGACCCTAAACTTAAACCTTAATCCTAACCATGCGTGAGATGAGCCTCTGCCTTTGTCCTGCGTGACAGTTGAAGCCCAACACCCAGGGTACGATGAAGTGGGGACCCAGCCTTGCTCCACACCCACAGTGCCCCGTACATTAGACAGGGCCCGTGCCCTAACACACACCGTTAAACGTAAGCCCTAACCCTATCTCTAAACCAAACCTTTAGTAAGCCCTGAATCTAACTCCTAACAGTAACCCTAATCCCTGACCCTTACTCTTGCCTCTCACCCTAAACCTAAACCCAACCACTAAACATAATCCTAATCTCTAACCCTAACAGTAATCCTAACCCTAATTCTAACCTAAAACCCTAACCCCTAAACCTAATCCTAGTCCCTAACACCTAACCTTACCCTAAACCCAATTCCAATTCTCAGACTTCTTCAATTCAAAAACTTAAAAAAGCCTACAATCCACCAATGCCGTGTCTGAGATGAGGGTCCGCCCCTATGTCCTGCATGACAGGCAGGCGCCAATGCCCAGGGTACTATGGAGTGGGGTCCGGGGGTCTGGAGGCTTGCTAAACTCCAGTTTGGAAGAATTGCTATAGTCATATATAGGGATGCTTACATTTACTGATAGAAAGCAACTATTGGTGTGTGATTTGTAGGCTTGCCTTACTCTAGTTTGGATGAAGAAGCTGAATCATATATAGGAATATTAGCTTTGAGTTAGAGGAAGCATCTATGGGGGGTGCTTTTTTGGCTTGTTAAACTCTGGTTTGGAAGAAGTTCGAGAGTCTTATATAGGAACGATATCATTCATTCAGAGAAAGCAATTATAGGGAGTTGGTTTGTAGGCTTGCTAAGCTCTAGTTTGGAGGAAGGCGAGAGTCATATATAGGAACGCTTCCATTCACATAAAGCGTCTACGGGGGGACGGTTTCTAGGCTTCCTAAACTCTAGCTTGGAAAAAGAGGACAGTTATGTATAGGAACTCTCGGCGGGGGATTTGTAGCATTGCTAAAATCTTAGATTGGAAAAGTTGCGAGAGTCATACATAGGAATGTTAACATTCACTCAATGAAAGCAACTATAAGGGGTGCTTTCCAGGCTGGCTACACTCTAATTTGGAAAAAGTGCGACAGTCATATAGAGGAAGGCTTATATTCACTCAGACAAAGCAATTATGTGTAGGTGTATAGTAGGCATGCTAACTCTAGTTTGGAAAATTTCGAGAGCCATGTATAGGAAAGCTTACAGTAACTTAGAGAAAGCAACGAACGGGGGTGGAGTGTAGGCTTGCTAAACTCTAGTTTGGAGGAAGTGCCATAGTCCTATATAGGAACGCTTAAATTCGTTCAGAGAAAACAGCTGTCGGGGATTGGTTTGTAGACATAACTCAAGTTTGGAAGAAGTGCGAGAGACATATATAGGAATGTTTACATTGACTCAAAGAAAGCAACTATGGGGGAGTGTTATTTTGGCATGCCAGATGCTAGTTAGGAAGAAGTACAAGACTCATATATAGGAACGCTTACATTCACACACCGAGAGCAACTACGGAGTAGTGTCAGGTAGACATGTTAAAGTCTAGCTTGGGAGAAGTTCCAGAGTCCTATATAGGAAAGGTAACAGCCACTTTGAAAAAGCAAGTCTTGGCGGGTGGTTTGTAGGCCTGCAAAACCCTGTTTTGGTTGAAGTGTGAGAGTCATATATGAGAACGCTTACATTCCCTCAGAGAAAGCAACGATGGGGTTGTTTGTAGGCTTACTAAACTGCAGTTTGGAAGAAGCACGAGAATCACATACAGGAACACATACATTTTGACGCACTGAAAGTAACTATGGGGTGGTGTTTTATAGGCATGCTAAACTCTAGTTTGGACGAAGTTTGAGAATCACATATAAGAAAGCTTACAGTCACTTAGAGAAAGCAAATCTCTGGGTGTGGAAAGTAGGCCTGCTAAACTCTATTTTGGTTTAAGAGTGAGAGTCATATATGGGAAGGCTTACATTCCCTCAGAGAAAGCAACGACGACGTGGTGGTTTGTAGGCATACTAAACTCTAGTTTGGAAGAAGTGGGAGAATGATATATGGGAACGCTTACATTCACGTAGAGAAAGCAATTATGGGGTGGCGTTTTTGTAGCCATGCTAATCTCTAGTTTGGAAGAAGTTAAGGAGTAATATATAGGAAAGGTTACAGTCATAGAAACCAACTCTCGGGGGATGTTTTGTACACCTGCAAAACTCCAGTTTGGAAGAAGGGGGAGAGTCATATTGGGGACCGCGTGCATTCACTCAGAGAAATCAACGATGGGATTGTGATTTGTAGGCATAGTCAACTCTAGTTTGGAAGAAGTACGAGAATCGTATATAGGAACGCTTACCTTCACGCAGAGAAAGCAACTATGGAGTGATGTTTGTATGCCTACTAAAATATAGTTTGGAGGAAGTTCGAGAGTCATATCTGGGAAGCTTACAGTCACTTAGAGAAAGCAACTCTCGGGGGGTGTTTCGTAGGCCTGCTAAACTCTATTGTCAATGAAGTGTTAGAATAATATATGGGAACTCAGTGAAAGCAACGTCGTGGTTGTGGTTCCTAGGCATACTAACCTGTAATTTGGAAGAAGCAAGAGAATCACATGTAGAGCCGCTTACATTCCGGCACCGAAAACAACTATGGGGTGGTGTTTTGTAGGCTTGCAAAACTCTAGTTTGGACGAAGTTTGAGAGTCATATATAGGAAAGTTTACAGTCACGTAGAGAAAACAACTCTCTGGGTGTGGAATGTAGGCCTGCTAAACTCTATTTTGGTTGAAGTGTGAGAGTCATATATGGGAACGCTTACATTCACTCAGAGAAAACAACGTTTGGGTGGTGGTTTGTAGGGCATACTAAACTGTAGTTTGGAAGAAGTACGAGAGTCCTATATAGGAACACTTACATTCACGCAGAGAAAGCACTTATAGCGTCAGGTTTTGTAGGCATGCTAAACTGCAGTTTGGAAGAAGTTGGAGAACCTTATACAGGAATGATTACCATCACCTAGGGAAAGCAACTCTCGGGAGATTGTTTGTACACATGCTAAACTCTAATTTGGATGAAGTGTGAGAGTCAAACATGGGACCGCTTACATTCCCTCAGAGAAACAACATTGGGCTGGTTTTTGTAGGCATACTAAATAGTTTGGAAGAAGTACGAGAATGATATTTGGGAACGTTTACATTCACCCAGAGAAAGCAACTACGGGGTGGTGTTTTGTAAGCATGCTATAGTTTGGAAGAAGTTCTAAACCTGAACAGTCACTTAGAGAAAGCAACTCTTGGTGGGTGATTTTTAGGTCTGCTAAATTGTATTTTGAAAGAAGTACCAGAGTCATATATACTAATGCTTACATTCATGCAAAGAAAAAACTATGGGGTGATGTTTTGTGGGCATGTTAACCTGTAGTTTGGAAGAAGTTGGAGAGTCTTATTTAGGAAAGCTTACAGTCACCTAGAGAAAGCAACTCTCGGGAGATCCTTTCTTGGCCTGCTAAACTCTACTTTGGATCAATTGTGAGAGTCAAACATGGGAATGCTTTCATTCATTCAGAGAACACAACGTTTGGGTGGTGGTTTGTAGGCATTCTAAACTGTATTTTGGAGGAAGTACGAGAGTCATATATATGAACGCTTACATTCAGGCAGAGAAAGCCACTCTGGGGTCGTATTTTGTTGGCATGCTAAACTGTGGTTTGGAAGAAGTTCGAGAGTCTTATATAGGAAAGATTACAGTGACACAGAGAAAACAACTCTCGGAAGTTTATTGGTAGGCCTGCTAAACTCTAATTTGGATGAAATGTGAGAACGCTTGTATTCATTCACTCAGAGAAAGAAACATTATCGTGATGGTTTGAAGGCATAATAACTGTAGTTGGGAAGAAGTAGGAGAGTCATATATATGAACGGTTACATTCACGCAGAGAAAGCAACTGTGGGGTGGCGCAGGTATGCATGTTAATCTGTAGTTTGGAGGAAGTGCGAGAGTCATATCTGGGGAAAATTACAGTCACTTAGAGAAAGGAACCATCTTGGGCTGGTTTGTAGATCTGCTAAATTCTATTTTGGAAACAGAGTGTGAGTCATATATGGGAACGCTTATGTTCACTCAGAGAAAGCAACCACGGTGTGGTGTTTTGTTGGCATGCTGTAGTTTGAAAGAAGTTGGAGATTCTTATATAGGAAAGTTTACAGTCACCTAGAGAAAGCAATTCACGGGGCGTGGTTTGTAGGCCTGCTACACTCTAATTTAGATGAAGTGAGAGAGGCATATATATGAACGCTTATATTGATGCAGAGAAAGTAA
This sequence comes from Eulemur rufifrons, assembly GCF_041146395.1. Lineage (NCBI taxonomy): Eukaryota > Metazoa > Chordata > Mammalia > Primates > Lemuridae > Eulemur > Eulemur rufifrons. The sequence goes on from NW_027182815.1 coordinate 3,778,344, forward strand.
CTATGGGGTGGTGTTTTGTAGGCATGCTAAAATATAATTTGGAAGAAGTTCGAAAGCAGACAGTCACTTAGAGAAAGCAACTCTCGGCGGTTCAATTTTCGGTCTACTAAATTGTATTTTGAAAGAAGTACCAGAGTCATATATACAAACGCTTACATTCATGCAGAGAAAGCAACTGTGGGGTGGTGTTTTCTAGGCATGCTAAACTCTAGTTTGGACGAAGTTTGAGAATCACATATAAGAAAGCTTAGAGTCACTTAGAGAAAGCAAATCTCTGGTGTGGAATGTAGGCGTGCTAAACTCTATTTTGGTTTCAGAGTGAGAGTCATATATGGGAAGGCTTACATTCACTCAGAGAAAGCTACGATGATGTGGTGTTTTGTAGGCATACTAAACTCTAGTTTGGAAGAAGTAGGAGAATGATATATGGGAACACTTACATTCATGCAGAGAAAGCAATTATGGGGTGGATTTTTTGTAGCCATGCTAATCTCTATTTTGCAGGAAGTTAAAGAGTAATATATAGGAAAGCGTACCGTCATTTATAGAAACCAACTTTCAGGGGATGGTTTGTAGGCCTGCAAAACTCTACTTTGGAAGAAGGGGGAGAGTCATTTTGGGGACTGCGTACATTCACTCAGAGAAATCAACGATCAGGTTGTGGTTTGTAGGCATACTAAACTCTAGTTTGGAAGAAGTACGAGAATCATATATAGGAACGCTTACATTCATGCAGAGAAAGCAACTATGGAGTGATGTTTGTATGCCTACTAAACTATAGTTTGGGGGATGTTCGAGAGTCATATCTGGGATGCTTACAGTCATTTAGAGAAAGCAACTCTTGGGGGGGTGGTTCGTAGGCCTGCTAAACTCTATTTTCAATGAAGTGTTAGAATCATATACAGGAACGCTTACATTCACTCAGAGAAAGCAACGTTGGGGTGGCCGTTTTTAAGCATACTGAACTCTACTTTGGAAGAGGTACGAGAGACATATACAGGAACGCTTACATTAACACAGAGAAAGCAAATATGGGGTGCTGTAGTGCAGGCATGCTAAACTATAGATTGGAAGAAGTTCGAAAGCTGACAGTCATTTACAGAAAGCAACTCTTGGCGGGTGATTTTTAGGTCTGCTAAATTGTATTTTGAAAGACGTACCAGAGTCATATAGACAAACGCTTACATTCATGCAGAGAAAGAAACTATGGGGTGATGTGTTGTTGGCATGCTAAACTGCAGTTTGGAAGGAGTTCGAGAGTGTTATATAGGATAACTTAGAGTCACCTAGAGAAAGCAACACTCGGGACAGCTTTGCAAGCCTGTAAACACTAATTAGCAGCAATTGTGAGAGTCAAACATGGGAACGCTTACATTCACTCAGAGAACACAACGTTTGGGTGGTGATTTGTAGGCATCATAACTGTAGTTTGGAAGAAGTAGGAGAGTCATATATATGAACGGTTACATTCACGCAGAGAAAGCAACTGATGGGTGGCGTATGTACGCATGTTAATGTATACTTTGGAGGAAGTTCGGGAGTCTTATCTGGGGAAAATTGCAGTCACTTAGAGAAAGCAACCATCGGGGGCCGTTTTGTAGATCTGCTAAATTCTATTTTGGAAGAAGAGAGAAAGTCATATGTGGGAACGCTTATGTTCACTCAGAGAAATCAACGATGGGGCAGTGTTTCGTTGGCATGCTAAACTGTAGTTTGGAAGAAGTTCGCGAGTCTTATATAAGAAAGCTTACAGTCACCTAGAGAAAGTAACTCTCGGCAGATTGTTTCTAAGCATGCTAAACTCTAATTTGCATCAATTGTGAGAGTCAAACATGGGAACGCTTACATTCACTCAGAGAACGCAACGTTTGGGTGGTGGTTTGTAAGCATTCTAAACTGTATTTTGGAGGAAGTAGGAGAGTCATATATACGAATGCTTACATTCACGCAGAGAAAGCAACTCTGGGGTCGTATTTTGTTGGCATGCTAAACTGTGGTTTGGAAGAAGTTCGAGAGCCTTATATAGGAAAGATTACAGTGACACAGAGAAAACAACTCTCTGTAGTTTGTTGGTAGGTCTGCTAAACTGTAATTTGGATGAAGTGTGAGAACGCTTGCATTCACTCAGAGAAAGAACTTTGTCGTGGTGGTTTGTAGGAATAACAACTGTAGTTCGAAGAAGTAGGAGAGTCATATATGAACGGTTACATTCACGCAGAGAAAGCAATTGTGGGGTGGTGTATGTAATCATCATAATCTGTAGTTTGGAGGAAGTTCGAGAGTCATATCTGGGGAAAATTAGAGTCACTTAGAGAAAGGAACCATCGGGGGCTGGTGTGTAGGTCTGCTAAATTCTATTTTGGAAAAAGAGTGAGAGTCATATATGGGAACGCTTATGTTCACCCAGAGAAATCAATGATGGGGCGCTGTATTGTTGGCATTCCAAACTGTAGTTTGGAAGAAGTTCGAGAGTCTTATATAGGAAAGTTTACAGTCACCTAGAGAAAGCAACTCACAGGAAGTGGTTTGTAGGCCGCTAAACTCTAATTTGGATGAAGTGAAAGAGGCATACATGGATACGCTTCATTCACTCAGAGAAAGGTAAATTGTGGTGCCGGTTTTTAGGTATACTAAACTCCAGTTTGGAAGAAGTACGAGAGACATATATATGAACGCTTATATGGACGCAGAGAAAGCAACTATGGGGTGGTGTTTTGTAGGCATGCTAAAATATAGTTTGGAAGAAGTTCGAAAGCAGACAGTCAGAGAAAGCAACTCTTGGCGGTAGATTTTTAGGTCTGCTAAATTGTATTTTGAAAGAAGTACCAGTGTCATATATACAAACGCTTACATTCATGCAGAGAAAGCAACTGTGGGGTGGTGTTTTCTAGGCGTGCTAAACTCTAGTTTGGACGAAGTTTGAGAATCACATATAAGAAAGCTTAGAGTCTCTTAAGGAAAGCAAATTTCTGGTTGTGGAATGTAGGCGTGCTAAATTCTATTTTGGTTTAATATTGAGAGTCATATATGGAAAGGGTTACATTCACTCAGAGAAAGCAACGATGATGTGGTGGTTTGTAGGCATACTAAACTCTAGTTTGGAAGAAGTAGGAAAATGATATTTGGGAATGCTTACATTCATGCAGAGAAAGCAATTATGGGGTGGGTTTTTGTACCCATGCTAATCTCTAGTTTGGAAGAAGTTATATAGGAAAGCGTACAGTCATTTATAGAAACCAACTTTCGGGGGATGGACGGTAGGCCTGCAAAACTCTACTTTGGAAGAAGTGAGAGAGTCATATTGGGGACCACGTACATTGACTCAGAGAAATCAAGGATGGGCTTGTGTTTTGTAGGCATACTAAACTCTAGTTTGGTGGAAGTACGAGAATCATATATAGGAACGCTTACATTCATGCAGAGAAAGCAACTATGGAGTGATGTTTTTATGCCTACTAAACTATAGTTTGGAGGAAGTTTAGAATCTTATATAGCAAAGCTTACAGTCACCTAGAGAGAGCAACTCTCGGGAGATGGTTTCTAAGCCTGCTAATTTGCACCAACTGTTAAAGTCAAATATCAGAAGGTTTACATCCACTCAGAACGCAAGGTTTGGGTTGTAGTTTGTGGCCATAATAACTGTAGTTCGGAAGAAGTAGGAAAGTCATATATATGAACGGTTACATTCACGCAGAGAAAGCAACTATGGAGTGATGTTTGTATGCCTACTAAACTATAGTTTGGAGGATGTAACTCTCGGGGGGTGGTTCGTAGGCCTGCTAAACTCTATTTTCAATGAAGTGTTAAAATCATATACAGGAACGCTTACATTCACTCAGAGAAAGCAACGTTGGGGTGGCCGTTTTTGAGCATACTAAACTCTACTTTGGAAGAGGTACGAGAGACATAAATACGAACGCTTACATTAACACAGAGAAAGCAAATATGGGGTGCTGTAGTGCAGGCATGCTAAACTATAGATTGGAAGAAGTTCGAAAGCTGACAGTCACTTAGAGAAAGCAACTCTTGGCGGGTGATTTTTTCAGTCTGCTAAATTGTATTTTGAAAGACGTGTCAGAGTCTTATATACAAACGCTTACATTCATGCGTAGAAAGAAACTATGGGGTGATGTGTTGTGGGGATGCAAAACTGCAGTTTGGAAGGAGTTCGAGAGTGTTATTTGGATAGCTTACAGTCACCTAGAGAAAGCAACACTCAGGAGAGCTTTGCAAGCCTGCTAAACTCTAACTAGCAGCAATTGTGAGAGTCAAACATTGGAACGCTTACATTCACTCAGAGAACACAACGTTTGGGTGGTGGTTTGTAGGCATAATAACTGTAGTTCAGAAGAAGTAGGAGAGTCATATATATGAACGGTTACATTCACGCAGAGAAAGCAACTGTTGGGTGGCGTATGTATGCATGCTAATCTGTAGTTTGGAGGAAGTGCGAGAGTCATATCTGGGGAAAATTACAGTCACCTAGAGAAAGCAACTCTCGGGAGATTGTTTCTAAGCATGCTAAATTCTAATTTGCATCAATTGTGAGAGTCAAACATGGGAACGCTTACATTCACTCAGAGAACGCAACGTTTGGGTGGTGGTTTGTAAGCATTCTAAACTGTATTTTGGAGGAAGTAGGAGACTCATATATACGAATGCTTACATTCACGCAGAGAAAGCAACTCTGGGGTCGTATTTTGTTGGCATGCTAAACTGTGGTTTGGAAGAAGTTCGAGAGCCTTACATAAGAAAGATTACAGTGACACAGAGAAAAACAACTCTCTGTAGTTTGTTGGTAGGTCTGCTAAACTGTAATTTGGATGAAGTGTGAGAATGCTTGCATTCACTCAGAGAAAGAACGTTGTCGTGATGGTTTGTAGGAATAAATGCTGTAGTTTAAAAGAAGGAGAGTCATATATGAACGGTTACATTCACGCAGAGAAAGCAACTGTGGGGTGGCCTATGTAATCATCATAATCTATAGTTTGGAGAAAGTTCGAGAGTCATATGTGGGAAAAATTAGAGTCACGTAGAGAATTGGAACCATCGGGTGTTGTGTAGGTCTGCTAAATTCTATTTTGGAAGAAGAGTGAGAGTCATATATGGGAACGCTTATGTTCACTCAGAGAAATCAATGATGGGGCGCTGTATTGTTGGCATGCTAAACTGTAGTTTGGAAGAAGTTCGAGAGTCTTATATAGGAAAGTTTACAGTCACCTAGAGAATGCAACTCACAGGAGGTGGTTTGTGGGCCACTAAACTCTAATTTGGATGAAGTGAAAGAGGCATACATGGATACGCTTCATTCACTCAGAGAAAGGTAAATTGTGGTGCCGGTTTTTAGGTATACTAAACTCCAGTTTGGAAGAAGTACGAGAGTCATATATATGAACGCTTATATGGACGCAGAGAAAGCAACTATGGGGTGGTGTTTTGTAGGCATGCTAAAATATAATTTGGAAGAAGTTCGAAAGCTGACAGTGACTTAGAGTATGCAACTCTTGGCGGTTGATTTTGAGGTCTGCTAAATTGTATTTTGAAAGAAGTACCAGAGTCATATATAAAATCTCTTACATTGATGCTGAGAAAAACTATGTGGTGATGTTTTGTTGGCGTGCTGAAATGTAGTTTCGAAGAAGTTCGACAGTCTTTTATAGGAAACCTTACAGTCCCCTAGAGGAAGCAACTTTCGAGAGATAGTTTGTAAGCCTGCTAAACTCTACTTTGCATCATTTGGAACAGTCATACTTGGGAACACTAACATTCTCTCAGAGAACTTAACTTTTGGGTGGTGGTTTGTAAGCATACTAAACGGTATTTTGGAAGTAGCAGAGTCATATATATGAGCGCTTACATTCACCCAGAGAGGGCCACTATGGGGTGGTGTTTTGTAGGCCTGCTAAAATATAATTTGGAAGAAGTTCGAAAGCTGACAGTGACTTAGAGAAGGCAACTCTCGGCGGTTGATTTAGAGGTCTGCTAAATTGTATTTTGAAAGAAGTACCAGAGTCATATATAAAATCGCTTATATTTATGCTGAGAAAGAAACTATGTGGTGATGTTTTGTTGGCGTGCTGAAATGTAGTTTCGAAGAAGTTCGACAGTCTTTTATAGGAAAGCTTACAGTCCCCCAGAGGAAGCAACTTTCGAGAGATAGTTTGTAAGCCTGCTAAACTCTACTTTGCATCATTTGGAACAGTCATACTTGGGAACGCTAACATTCTCTCAGAGAACGCAACGTTTGGTTGGTTGTTTGTAAGCATACTAAACTGTATTTTGGAAGAAGTAGCAGAGTCATATATACAAGTGCTTACATTCACGCAGAGAGGGCAACTATGGGGTGGTGTTTTGTAGGCATGCAAATCTCTAGTTGCGAAGAAGTTAAGAGTAATAGGAAAGCTTACAGTCTCATAGAGAAAGCAACCCTTGGGGGCTGGTTTGTAGTTCTGCTAAATTCTATTTTGGATGAAGTGTGAATCATAAACGGGAACGCTAACATTCACTCAGAGAAAGCAGGGTTGCGGTGGTGGTTTTTAGTCACACTAAACTGGAGTTTGGAGGAAGTACGAGAATAAAAGAATGCTTACATTCACTCAGAAAAAGCAAAGTTGGGGAGGTGGTTTGTAGGTGTACTATACTTTGGAAGAAGTACGAGCGTGATGCATAGGAACGCTTACATTCACGCAAACTATGGGGTGGCCTTTTGTTGGCATGCTAAACTATGTTCCAAAGTCATATATAGGAAAGCTTATAGTGAGAGAAAGCAACTCTCAGGCGGTGTTTTGTAGGTCCGGTAAATTGCATTTTGAAAGCAGTCCGAGATTCATATAAGGGAAAGCCTATATCCACTCAGAGAAAGCAATGTTGGGCTGGTGGTTTGTAGGCATACTAAACTGTATTTTGGAACTCGTATGTATGACTCTCACACTTGATCCAAATTAGAGTTCACCAGGCCTATAAACCACATCCTGAAAGTTGCTTTCTCTAGGTGAATGTAAGCTTTCCTATATAAAACTCTCGAACTTCTTCCAAACTACAGTTTAGCATGCCAACAATACACCACCGGATCGTTGCTTTCTCTGAGTGAACATAAGCATTCCCTTATATGAATCTCTTTTTCCAAAATAGAATTTAGCAGACCTACAAACCAGTCCCCGATGGTTGATTTAGCTATGTGACTGTAATTTTCCCTAGATATGACTCTCGAATTTCCTCCAAACTATAGATTAGCACGCGTACATACGGTACCCAACAGTTGCTTTCTCTGCGTGAATGTAACCGTTCATATATATGACTTTCCTACTTTTTCCGAACTACAGTTATTATGGCCACAAACCACAACCCAAACGTTGCGTTCTGAGTGGATGTAAACCTTCCCATGTTTGACTTTAACAATCGGTGCAAATTAGTTTAGCAGGCTTAGAAACCATCTCCCGAGAGTTGCTTTCTCTAGGTGACTGTAAGCTTTCCTATATAAGACTCTCGAACTTCTTAGAAGTTTTGTGGGCAGTTTAGCATGCCCACAAAACATCACCCCATAGTTTCTTTCTCTGCATGAATGTAACCGTTTGTAACTATGATTCTGGTACTTATTTCAAAACACAATTTAGCAGACCTAAAAATCACACGCAGAGAGTTTCTTTCTCTAAGTGACAGCTTTCGAACTTCTTCCAAACTACAGTTTAGCATGCCTAAAAACACGAACCCATAGTGGCTTTCAGTGCCTGAATGTAAGCGGTTCTATATGTGATTCTTTTGCTTCTTCCAAATTACAGGTTAGTATACCTACAAACCACCACCCCAACGTTGCTTTCTCTGAGTGAATGTAAGCGTTCCTGTATATGATTCTAACACTTCATTGAAAATAGAGTTTAGCAGGCCTACGAACCACCCCCAGAGAGTTGCTTTCTCTAAATGACTGTAAGCTTCCCAGATATGACTCTCGAACATCCTCCAAACTATAGTTTAGTAGGCATACAAACATCACTCCATAGTTGCTTTCTCTGCATGAATGTAAGCGTTCCTATATATGATTCTCGTACTTCCTCCAAACTAGAGTTTAGTATGCCTACAAAACACAACCCCATCCTTGATTTCTCTGAGTCAATGTACGTGGTCCCCAATATGACTCTCCCCCTTCTTCCAAAGTAGAGTTTTGCAGGCCTACCATCCATCCCCCGTAAATTGGTTTCTATAAATGAGTGTACGCTTTCCTATATAACTTCTTCCAAACTAGAGATTAGCATGGGTGCAAAAAATCCACCGCATAATTGCTTTCTCTGCATGAATGTAAGCGTTCCCATATATCATTCTCCTACTTCTTCCAAACTAGAGTTTAGTATGCCTACAAACCACCACACCATCGTTGCTTTCTCTGAGTGAATGTAACCCTTTCCATATATGATGCTCAGTCTTAAACCACAATAGAGTTTAGCACGCCTACATTCCACAACCAGAGATTTGCTTTCTCTAAGTGACTCTAAGCTTTCTTATATGTGATTCTCAAACTTCGTCGAAACTAGATTTTGGCATGCCTACAATACACCACCCCACAGATGCTTTCTCTGCATGAATGTAAGCGTTCTTTATATGACACTGGTACTTCTTTCAAAATACAATTTAGCAGACCTAAAAATCCACCGCCAAGAGTTGCTTTCTCTAAGTGACTGTCTGCTTTCGAACTTCTTCCAAATTATATATTAGCATGCCTACAAAACACCACCCCATAGTTGCTTTCTCTGCGTCCATATAAGCGTTCATATATATGACTCTCGTACTTCTTCCAAACTGGAGTTTAGTATACCTAAAAACCGCCACTCCAACTTACCTTTCTCTGAGTGAATGAAGCATATCCATGTATGCCTCTTTCACTTCATCCAAATTAGAGTTTAGCGGCCTACCACCTCCTGTGAGTTGCTTTCTCTAGGTGACTGTAAACTTTCCTATATAAGACTCTCGAACTTCTTCCAAACTACAGTTTGGCATGCCAACAATACAGCGCCCCATCATTGATTTCTCTGGGTGAACATAAGCGTTCCCATATATGACTCTCACTCTTTTTCCAAAATAGAATTTAGCAGACCTACACACCAGCCCCCGATGGTTCCTTTCTCTAAGTGACTCTAATTTTCCCCAGATATGACTCTCGAACTTCCTCCAAACTACAGATTATGATGATTACATACACCACCCCACAATTGCTTTCTCTGCGTGAATGTAACCGTTCATATATGACTCTCCTACTTCTTCGAACTACAGTTGTTATTCCTACAAACCACCACGACAAAGTTCTTTCTCTGAGTGAATGCAAGCGTTCTCACACTTCATTCAAATTACAGTTTAGCAGACCTACCAACAAACTACAGAGAGTTGTTTTCTCTGTGTCAGTGTAATCTTTCCTATATAAGGCTCTCGAACTTCTTCCAAACCACAGTTTAGCATGCCAACAAAATACGACCCCAGAGTTGCTTTCTCTGCGTGAATGTAAGCATTCGTATATATGACTCTCCTACTTCCTCCAAAATACAGTTTAGAATGCTTACAAACCACCACCCAAACGTTGCGTTCTCTGAGTGAATGTAAGCGTTCCCATGTTTGACTCTCACAATTGATGCAAATTAGAGTTTAGCATGCTTAGAAACAATCTGCCGAGAGTTACTTTCTCTAGGTGACTGTAAGCTTTCTTATATAAGACTCGCGAACTTCTTCCAAACTACAGTTTAGCATGCCAACGAAACACTGCCCCATCGTTGATTTCTCTGAGTGAACATAAGCGTTCCCACATATGACTTTCTCTCTTCTTCCAAAATAGAATTTAGCAGATCTACAAAACGGCCCCCGATGGTTGCTTTCTCTAAGTGACTGCAATTTTCCCCAGATAAGACTCCCGAACTTCCTCCAAAGTATACATTAACATGCGTACATACGCCACCCATCAGTTGCTTTCTCTGCGTGAATGTAACCGTTCATATATATGACTCTCCTACTTCTTCCAAACTACAGTTATGATGCCTACAAATCACCACCCAAACGTTGTGTTCTCTGAGTGAATGTAAGCGTTCCCATGTTTGACTCTCACAATTGCTGCTAATTAGTGTTTACAGGCTTGCAAAGCTGTCCCGAGTGTTGCTTTCTCTAGGTGACTCTAAGTTATCCTATATAACACTCTCGAACTCCTTCCAAACTGCAGTTTAGCATGCCAACAACACATCACCCCATAGTTTCTTTCTCTGCATGAATGTAAGCGTTTGTCTATATGACTCTGGTACGTCTTTCAAAATACAATTTAGCAGACCTAAAAATCACCCGCCAAGAGTTGCTTTCTGTAAATGACTGTCAGCTTTCGAACTTCTTCCAATCTATAGTTTAGCATGCCTGCACTACAGCACCCCATATTTGCTTTCTCTGTGTTAATGTAAGCGTTCCTGTATATGTCTCTCGTACCTCTTCCAAAGTAGAGTTCAGTATGCTCAAAAACGGCCACCCCAACGTTGCTTTCTCTGAGTGAATGTAAGCGTTCCTGTATATGATTCTAACACTTCATTGAAAATAGAGTTTAGCAGGCCTACGAACCACCCCCCCAAGAGTTGCTTTCTCTAAATGACTGTAAACTTCCCAGATATGACTCTCGAACATCCCCCAAACTATAGTTTAGTAGGCATACAAACATCACTCCATAGTTGCTTTCTCTGCATGAATGTAAGCGTTCCTATATATGATTCTCGTACTTCTTCCAAACTAGAGTTTAGTATGCCTACAAACCACAACCCCATCGTTGATTTCTCTGAGTGAATGTACGCAGTCCCCAAAATGACTCTCCCCCTTCTTCCAAAGTAGAGTTTTGCAGGCCTACAAACCATCCCCCGAAAGTTGGTTTCTATAAATGACGGTACGTTTTCCTATATATTACTCTTTAACTTCTTGCAAAATAGAGATTAGCATGGCTACAAAAATCCACCCCATAATTGCTTTCTCTGCATGAATGTAACTGTTCCCATATATCATTCTCCTACTTCTTCCAAACTAGAGTTTAGTATGCCTACAAACCACCACATCATCGTAGCTTTCTCTGAGTGAATGTAAGCTTTCCCATATATGACTCTCACTCTGAAACCAAAATAGAGTTTAGCACGCCTACATTCCACACCAGAGATTTGCTTTCTCTAAGTGACTCTAAGCTTTCTTATATGTGATTCTCAAACTTCGTCCAAACTAGAGTTTAGCATGCCTAGAAAACACCACCCCACAGTTGCTTTCTCTGCATGAATGTAAGCGTTTGTATATATGACTCTGGTACTTCTTTCAAAATACAATTTAGCAGACCGAAAAATGAACCGCCGAGAGTTGCTTTCTCTAAGTGACTGTCTGCTTTCGAACTTCTTCCAAATTATATTTTAGCATGCCTACAAAACACCACCCCATAGTTACTTTCTCTGCATCAATATAAGCGTTCATATATATGCCTCTCTCACTTCATCTAAATTAGAGTTTAGCAGGCCTACAAACCACACCCCGTGAGTTGCTTTCTCTAGGTGACTGTAAACTTTCCTATATAAGAATCTCCAACTTCTTTCAAACTACACCATGCCAACAAAACACCACACCGTGGTTGCTTTCTCTGAGTGAACATAAGCGTTCCCATATATGACTCACACTCTGTTTCCAAAATAGAATTTAGCAGATCTACAAACCAGCCCAAAATGGTTCCTTTCTCTAAGTGACTGTAATTTTCCCCAGATATGACTCTCGCACTTCCTCCAAACTACAGATTAACATGCATACCTGCGCCACCCCACAGTTGCTTTCTCTGCGTGAATGTAACCGTTCATATATATGACTCTCCTACTTCTTCCCAACTACAGTTATTATGCCTTCAAACCATCACGATAATGTTTCTTTCTCTGAGTGAATGAATGCAAGCGTTCTCACATTTCATCCAAATTAGAGTTTAGCAGGCCTACCAATAAACTTCCGAGAGTTGTTTTCTCTGTGTCGCTGTAATCTTTCCTATATAAGACTCTCGAACTTCTTCCAAACCACAGTTTAGCATGCCAACAAAATACGACCCCAGAGTTGCTGTCTATGCCTGAATGTAAGCGTTCAGATATATGACTCTCGTACTTCCTCCCAAATACAGTTTAGAATGCCTACAAACCACCACCCAAGCGTTGCGTTCTCTGAATGAATGAAAGCATTCCCATGTTTGACTCTCACAATTGATCCAAAGTAGAGTTTAGCAGGCCAAGAAAGGATCTCCCGAGAGTTGCTTTCTCTAGGTGACTGTAAGCTTTCCTAAATAAGACTCTCCAACTTCTTCCAAACTACAGGTTAACATGCCCACAAAACATCACCCCATAGTTTTTTCTTTGCATGAATGTAAGCATTAGTATATATGACTCTGGTACTTCTTTCAAAATACAATTTAGCAGACCTAAAAATCACCCACCAAGAGATGCTTTCTCTAAGTGACTGTTCAGGTTTAGAACTTCTTCCAAACTATAGCATGCTTACAAAACACCACCCCGTAGTTGCTTTCTCTGGGTGAATGTAAGCGTTCCCAAATATCATTCTCGTACTTCTTCCAAACTATTTAGTATGCCTACAAAAACCAGCCCAATGTTGTTTCTCTGAGGGAATGTAAGCGGTCCCATGTTTGACTCTCACACTTCATCCAAATTAGAGTTTAGCATGTGTACAAACCATCTCCCGAGAGTTGCTTTCCCTAGGTGATGGTAATCATTCCTGTATAAGGTTCTCCAACTTCTTCCAAACTGCAGTTTAGCATGCCTACAAAACCTGACGCCATAAGTGCTTTCTCTGCGTGAATGTAAGTGTTCCTATATAGGACTCTCGTACTTCTTCCAAACTACAGTTTAGTATGCCCTACAAACCACCACCCAAACGTTGTTTTCTCTGAGTGAATGTAAGCGTTCCCATATATGACTCTCACACTTCAACCAAAATAGAGTTTAGCAGGCCTACATTCCACACCCAGAGATTTGCTTTCTCTAAGTGACTGTAAGCTTTCTTATATGTGATTCTCAAACTTCGTCCAAACTAGAGTTTAGCATGCCTATAAAACACCACCCCATAGTTACTTTCAGTGCGTCAAAATGTATGTGTTCCTATATGTGATTCTCGTGCTTCTTCCAAACTGCAGTTTAGTAAGCCTACAAACAACCCCATCGTTGCTTTCTCTGAGGGAATGTAAGCGTTCTCATATATGACTCTCACACTTCAACCAAAACAGGGTTTTGCAGGCCTACAATCCACCCGCCAAGACTTGCTTTTTCAAAGTGGCTGTTACCTTTCCTATATAGGACTCTGGAACTTCTCCCAAGCTAGACTTTAACATGTCTACCTGACACTACTCCGTAGTTGCTCTCGGTGTGTGAATGTAAGCGTTCCTATATATGAGTCTTGTACTTCTTCCTAACTAGCATCTGGCATGCCAAAATAACACTCCCCCATAGTTGCTTTCTTTGAGTCAATGTAAACATTCCTATATATGTCTCTCGCACTTCTTCCAAACTTGAGTTATGTCTACAAACCAATCCCCGACAGCTGTTTTCTCTGAACGAATTTAAGCGTTCCTATATAGGACTATGGCACTTCCTCCAAACTAGAGTTTAGCAAGCCTACACTCCACCCCCGTTCGTTGCTTTCTCTAAGTTACTGTAAGCTTTCCTATACATGGCTCTCGAAATTTTCCAAACTAGAGTTAGCATGCCTACTATACACCTACACATAATTGCTTTGTCTGAGTGAATATAAGCCTTCCTCTATATGACTGTCGCACTTTTTCCAAATTAGAGTGTAGCCAGCCTGGAAAGCACCCCTTATAGTTGCTTTCATTGAGTGAATGTTAACATTCCTATGTATGACTCTCGCAACTTTTCCAATCTAAGATTTTAGCAATGCTACAAATCCCCCGCCGAGAGTTCCTATACGTAACTGTCCTCTTTTTCCAAGCTAGAGTTTAGGAAGCCTAGAAACCGTCCCCCCGTAGACGCTTTATGTGAATGGAAGCGTTCCTATATATGACTCTCGCCTTCCTCCAAACTAGAGCTTAGCAAGCCTACAAACCAACTCCCTATAATTGCTTTCTCTGAATGAATGATATCGTTCCTATATAAGACTCTCGAACTTCTTCCAAACCAGAGTTTAACAAGCCAAAAAAGCACCCCCCATAGATGCTTCCTCTAACTCAAAGCTAATATTCCTATATATGATTCAGCTTCTTCATCCAAACTAGAGTAAGGCAAGCCTACAAATCACACACCAATAGTTGCTTTCTATCAGTAAATGTAAGCATCCCTATATATGACTATAGCAATTCTTCCAAACTGGAGTTTAGCAAGCCTCCAGACCCCCGGACCCCACTCCATAGTACCCTGGGCATTGGCGCCTGCCTGTCATGCAGGACATAGGGGCGGACCCTCATCTCAGACACGGCATTGGTGGATTGTAGGCTTTTTTAAGTTTTTGAATTGAAGAAGTCTGAGAATTGGAATTGGGTTTAGGGTAAGGTTAGGTGTTAGGGACTAGGATTAGGTTTAGGGGTTAGGGTTTTAGGTTAGAATTAGGGTTAGGATTACTGTTAGGGTTAGAGATTAGGATTATGTTTAGTGGTTGGGTTTAGGTTTATGGTGAGATGCAAGAGTAAGGGTCAGGGATTAGGGTTATTGTTAGGAGTTAGATTCAGGGCTTACTAAGGGTTTGGTTTAGTGATAGGGTTAGGGCTTACGTTTAACGGTGTGTGTTAGGGCACGGGCCCTGTCTAACGTACGGGGCACTGTGGATGTGGAGCAAGGCTGGGTCCCCACTTCATCGTACCCTGGGTGTTGGGCTTCAACTGTCATGCAGGACAAAGGCAGAGGCTCATCTCACGCATGGTTAGGATTAAGGTTTAAGGTTAGGGTCAGGGTTGAGGGTTAGGGTGAGGGTTAACAGTTAGAGTTAGGGTAAGGGGGTTAGGGATGGGGTTAGGTTAAGGGTTAGGTGTATGGTTCAGTTTTAAGGTTAGCATTAGAGGGTAGGTTTAGTGTAACTGTAGGTCAGTGTTGGGGTTAAATCTCTAGGCATTAGGGTAAAGGTTAGTGTTATGGTTAAGAGTTAGGGTTAGGGTTAGTGTTGGTAGGTTTAAGGTTAGGGTTGGCGTTTCAGAATTAGGGATTAGGTGTTATGGTTATGGCTAGGAGTTAGGGTTAGAATTACGGTATAGGCTTGTTCTCAGGGTGTCATGCATTAACGTTAAGATAAGGGGTTGAACTTAGGGTTACGGTGAGGTTTACGTGTTGAGGTGAGCAGTAGGATCAGGGTTAGGTGTTATGTTCTGGGTTAGGGTTATGGGTGACGGGTAGGGTTTATGCTTAGGGCATGGGCCCTGTATGCACTAGGAGGCGAAGTTAGGAGTCTGTGATGGTCGCTGAGAACACACTCTATCCCACGCAGTGTATGGGCCTCTCGGTTTCATGCCGGACACTGTGGCAGAGCCGGCTTTCATGCATGGCTTAGTAGGATTGTAGGCTTTCAAAACTCTGAGAAAACAAGAAGTCTCAGAATTAGATTTAGGGTTAAAATTACGGCACGGTTTAGGGATGAAGATTAGTGATAGGGTGAGGGCTTAGGGTTAGGGGATAGGGTTAGGGTTAGGGTTGTGGTAGGGTGAAAGTTAGGGTTTTCATTTTAGAAATAGGGATGAGGTGTTATGGTTATGACTATGGTTTAGGATTAGAATTATGGGATAGGGCTTCTTCTCAGGGTGTTATGCATTAACGTTAATTTAAGGGGATAAGTTAGCATTACGGGGAGGTTTATGGTTTACGTTTAGGAATAGGATCATGGTTAGGTGTTATGTTCAGGGTGAGGGTTATCTGTTAGGGGCAGTGCTTATACTTAGCATACAGGCCCTGTCTGCACTGGGCGGCGGGCGGGGGTTAGGGGGATAGGATTGTCCCCGGGAACACACTCTATTGAACGCTGGGTGTGGATTCCTGGGTTTCATGCAGGACACAGTGGCAGAGCACCCTTTAACTCATGGCATGGGAGGATTGTAGGCTTTCTAAACTCTGAGAAAGCAAGAAGTCTGAGAATTAGATTTAGGGGTAGGATTCTGGTAATGTTTAGGGATGAAGATTAGTGTTAGGGTGGAGTCTTAGGGTTAGGTGTTAGGGTTAAATGTTAGTGTTAGGTTTAACAGTTACAGTTAGGTTTACGTTTAAGATTCAGGGTTAGGGTTAAGGTTTGGGTTTAGCGTTTGGCACAGGGTTAGGCTTCAGTATTAGCCTTATGGATAAGGATTAGGAGTAGGGTTAGGGTTAAGGGTTAGTGTCAGGGTTAATGGTAAGTTTCAAGATTGAGGGTTAGGGTTGCGGTTAGGGTTAGGTTTAGCGTTAGGGGTTAGGGTTAGGCTTAGGGTTAAAGGATAGTATTATGGTTAAGTGTTGGGCTTAGGGTTAGGGTTTAGTGTTAGCGTTATCATTAAGGATTAGGGTTAGGGTCAGGGTTAAATGCTTGGGTGCGGGTAATGGTTAGGGTCAGGGTTAAGGTTTACGGATAGCGTTAGTGTTAAGGGTTATGGGTAGGTTTAGGGTTCAGGGTTAGAGTTAGCATTAGGGCTTAAGGTTAGGATTAGGCAGGAGGTTAGATTTAGGGTTAGATCTAAGCGTTAGGGTAAGGGCTAGGGTTAGGGTTAAGAGATAGGGTTAGGTTTAATGCTTAGGATTAGGGTTAGGGTTTGGGGTTAAAGTAAGTGTTAGGGGTTAGGTTTAAGGATCAAAGGTTAGGGTTATTTTTAGCAGTAGTGTTAGGGTTAGGGAAAAGGGATCCCATTAGCATTAAGGGTCTTCCTTACTGTAGGGTTAAGGGTTAGGCTTAGAGTTAAAGGTTAAGGTTAGGGTCAGTGTTAAGAATTAGGGGGAGGGTTAACGGTTAGGGTAAAGGTTAAGCGTTAGGGTTAGGGATTAGCGATTAGGGTTTTTGGTTAGTGTTAGGGTTAGAGGTTAGGAGTTCGTGTTTTATGAAGGGGTATGGTTAGAATTAGGATTGTGGTTAGAGTTAGGGTTAGGTATAGGGGTTAGGTTTAGGGGTTAGTTTTAGGGTAAAAGGATAGGATTAGGGTTATGGGTTGGGCTTAGTTTTAGGGTTAAAGTTTACTGCTAGGGTTAGGGATAGGGATCAGGGTTAGCTTTAGGGGTTCTGGTTAGGGTGAGGTGTTAGGTTAGTGTCAGGGTTAGGTCTAGTCGTGAGGGTAAGGTTTAGGGTTAGCTTTAAGAGCTAGGGTTAGGTTTAATGGTTAGGATTAGGATTAGGGATAAGGGTTAGCGTAAGGCTTAGGGGTTAGGGTGAAGGGTTAGGGTTTTTGTTAGGCATAGCGTTGGGGTTAGAAGTAAGGGTTACTGTCAGTGTTAGGGTTGTAGGTAGGGTTACGGTTAGGGTTAGCGGTTTAGAATTAGGGTTAGGGATTAGGTGTTCCAGTGATGACTAGGAGATAGGGTTAGAATTATGGGATAGGGGTTGTTCTCAGGGAATCGGTTATGCATCAACGTTAGGATAAGAGGTTAAAGTTAGGATCATGGTGAGGTTTACGTGTTAAGGGGAGAAATAGGAACAGGGTTGGGTGTTATGTTCAGGGTTAGGGTTATCTGTTAGAGGTATTGTTTATGCTTAGCGCACGGGCCCTGTCTGCATTGGGCGGGCGGGGGGAGTTTAGGGGGCTGGGATTGTACCCGGGAACCCACTCTATCATACTCTGGGTATGGGCCCGTGGGTTTCATGCAGGACACAGTGGTAGAGCCTCCTTTCACGCATGGCATGGGAGGATTGCAGGCTTTCTAAACTCTAAGAAAGCCAGAAGTCTGAGAATTAGATTTAGGGTGAGGATTCTGGTTAGGGTTAAGGATGAAGTTTAGTGTTAGGGTGAGGGCTTAGGGTTAGGGAATAGGGTTAGGGTTAAAGGTTACTCTTAGGTTTAACGGTTACACTTTGGTTTATGGTTGAGGTTTACGGTTAGGGTTAAGATGAGGGGTTAGGGTTTGGTACAGGGTTAGGGTTAAGTGTTAGGTTTAGGGTTGAAGATTAGGATTAGGGTTAGGATTAAAGGTTAGCGTGAGAGTTAACGCTTAGTGTTAAGGTTAAGAGTTAGGGTTTAGGTTTAGGGTTAGGGTTAGGGTTAGTTTTAGGGTTAGAGTTATGTGCTATGGTTTGTGTTAGAGGTTAGGGTTAGGTTTACTGGTCACGGTGAGGGTTACGTTTAGGGGTTAGCATTACGGTTAGGGTTAGGGTTAGGGTTAAGGGTTTAAAATTTTAAAATTTCCCTGCCTTTTAAAACAATGGAAAAATGGTGGTGGGTTAGTGTTAGGGTTAAGGTTACGGTTAGGGTTAGGGTTAAGGGTTTAAAATTTTAAAATTTTAAGGTTTAAGTGTTAAGGGTTAAGGGTTTAAAATTTAAAATTTTAAAATTTCCCTGAAAAATGGTGGTGGGTTAGGGTTAGGGTTAAGGTTAGGGTTAGGGTTAGGGTTAGGGTTAAGGGTTTAAAATTTTAAAATTTCCCTGCCTTTTAAAACAATAGAAAAATGGTGGTGGGATGATACTTAGAAAAATGGCTTCTTGTCTGTCTCCACTAACAAAAATAGGCAACACCAAGTCAGCTACTCCTCAGCATAGTTATGTCCGTCGCAGCCTTCTTGGGTTTCAGGAGTCACAAACAAACGTTATCACAATTATGGTGAAACGCTGAATACCTGCAAATAATTTTCAACGTAGTGGTTAATTGAAAAGCTCTGCGGCATACTTCTTGGAACAAGCCAGTTACCTGTTCCCACGCAAAGAGGAGTATATAGAACCATGGTGGATTTCCAGCTGATGAAGTTAAGGATTATTAAAGGAACGGGATGACCATCGGGATCATCGTTAATTCTCTGAAACAGAATCCGCCCTTTTCACCTGCCAAACACATGCCCACTTCTCCTCTCTGGGGATAATAAAAACTAACCAGCGAACTGACAGAGGGCCTGAACCCCAAACCAACATTGACCACACACAAAAAAAAAAACGTACCCTCCAGCTACTAATTATAATGCTAACTTGCAAAATTTCCCTGCATTTTTAAACAATGGAGAAATGGTGGTGGGATGATACTTAGAAGAATGGCTTCTTGTCAGTCTCCACTAACAGAAATAGGCAACACCAAGTCTGCTACTCCTCAGCATAGTTATGTCCGTCGCAGCCTTCTTGGGTTTCAGGAGGCACAAACAAACGTTATAACAATTATGGTGAAACGCTGAAAACCTGCAAATAATTTTCAACGTACTGGTTAATTTGAAAACTCTCCAGCATACTTCTTGGAACAAGCCAGGTACCTGTGCCCACGCATAGAGGAGTATATAGAAACATGGTGGAATCCCAGCTGATGAAGCAAAGGATTCTTAAAGGAATGATATGACCATGCGGATCCTCTTTAATTCTCTGAATCAGAATCCCCACTTTTCACCTGCCAAACACATGCCCACTACTCTTCTCTGGGGATAATAAAAACAAACCAGCGATCTCACAGATGGCCTGAACACCCATCCTGACCGACCCCACAAAAAAAAAAAAGTACCCTCCAGCTACTAATTATAATGCCAATTTGCAAAATTTCCCTGCATTTTTAAACAATGGAGAAATGATGGTGGGATGATACTTAGAAGAATGGCTTCTTGTCAGTCTCCACTGACAAAAATAGGCAACACCAAGTCAGCTACGCCTCAGCATAGTTTTGTCCATCGCAGCCTTCTTGGGTTTCAGGAGGCACATACAAACGTTATCACAATTATGGTGAAACGCTGAAAACCTGCAAAGGATTTTCAACATACTGGTTAATTGAAAAGCTCTGAGGCATACTTCTTGGAACAAGCTACTTTCCTGTGCCCACGCATAGAGAAGTATATAGAACCATGGTGGATTCCCAGCTCATGAAGCAAAGGATTCTTAAAGGAACGGGATTACCATGCGGATCCTGTTTAATTCTCTGAAACAGATCCGCAGTTTTCACCTGCCATACTAATACCCACTTCTCCTCTCTGGGGATAATAAAAACAAACCAGCGAACTGACAGAAGGCCTGACCAACACATCCACAGCGAACCCACAGGAAAAAAAAAAAAAAACACCGTACCCTCCAGCTACTAATTATAATGCTAACTTGCAAAATTTTCCTGAATTTTTAAACAATGGAAAAATGATGGTGAGATGATACTTAGAAGAATGGATTCTAGTCAGTCTCCACTAACAGAAATAGGCAACACCAATTCTGCTACTCCTCAGCATAGTTATGTCCGTCGCAGCCTTCTTGGGTTTCAGGAGGCACAAACAAACGTTATCACAATTATGGTGAAACGCTGAACACCTGCAAATAATTTTCATCGTAGTGGTTAATTGAAAAGCTCTGCGGCATACTTCTTGGAACCAGCCAGTTACCTGTTCCCAGGCAAAGAGGAGTATACAGAACCATGGTGGATTTCCAGCTGATGAAGTTAAGGATTATTAAAGGAACGGGATGACCATGGGGATCATCGTTAATTCTCTAAAACAGAATCCGCCATTTTCACCTGCCAAACACATGCCCACTTCTCCTCTCTGGGGATAATAAAAACTAACCAGCGAACTGACAGAGGGCCTGACCCCCCATCCACATCGACCACACACACAAAAAAAAAACCTTACCCTCCAGCTACTAATTATAATGCTAACTTGCAAAATTTCCCTGCATTTTAAAACAATGAAAAAATGGTGGTGGGATGATACTTAGAAGAATGGCTTCTTGTCAGTCTCCACTAACAAAAATATGCAAAACCAAGTCAGCTACTCCTCAGCATAGTTATGTCCGACGCAGCCTTCTTGGGTTTCAGGAGGCACAAACAAACGTTATTACAATTATGGTGAAACGCTGAACACCTGCAAATAATTTTCAACGTAGTGGTTAATTGAAAAGCTCTGGGGCATACTTCTTGGAACAAGCCAGTTACCTGTTCCCACGCAAAGAGGAGTATAAAGAACCATGGTGGATTTCCAGCTGATGAAGTAAAGGATTATTAAAGGAACGGGATGACCATGGGGATCATCGTTAATTCTCTAAAACAGAATCCGCCATTTTCACCTGCCAAACACATGCCCACTTCTCCTCTCTGGGGATAATAAAAACTAACCAGCGAACTGACAGAGGGCCTCACCCCCCCATCCACATCGACCACACAAAAAAAAAAAAACCGTACCCTCCAGCTACTTATTATAATGCTAACTTGCAAAATTTCCCTGCCTTTTAAAACAATGGAAAAATGGTGGTGGGATGATACTTAGAAGAATGGCTTCTTGTCTGTCTCCACTAACAAAAATAGGCAACACCAAGTCAGCTACTCCTCAGCATAGTTATGTCCGTCGCAGCCTTCTTGGGTTTCAGGAGGCACATACAAACGTTATCAAAATTATGGTGAAACGCTGAAAACCTGCAAATAATTTTCAACGTACTGGTTAATTTGAAAACTCTCCAGCATACTTCTTGGAACAAGCCAGGTACCTGTGCCCACGCATAGAGGAGTATATAGAAACATGGTGGAATCCCAGCTGATGAAGCAAAGGATTCTTAAAGGAATGATATGACCATGCGGATCCTCTTTAATTCTCTGAATCAGAATCCCCACTTTTCACCTGCCAAACACATGCCCACTACTCTTCTCTGGGAATAATAAAAGCAAACCAGCGATCTCACAGATGGCCTGAACACCCATCCTGACCGACCCCACAAAAAAAAAAAAAGTACCCTCCAGCTACTAATTATAATGCCAATTTGCAAAATTTCCCTGCATTTTTAAACAATGGAGAAATGATGGTGGGATGATACTTAGAAGAATGGCTTCTTGTCAGTCTCCACTGACAAAAATGGGCAACACCAAGTCAGCTACGCCTCAGCATAGTTATGTCCGTAGCAGCCATATTTGGTTTCAGTAGGCACATACACACGTTATCACAATTATGGTGAAACGCTGAAAACCTGCAAAGGATTTTCAACATACTGGTTAATTCAAAAGTTCTGAGGCATACTTCTTGGAACAAGCCAGTTTCCTGTGCCCACGCATAGAGAATTATATAGAACCATGGTGGATTCCCAGCTCATGAAGCAAAGGATTCTTAAAGGAACGGGATTACCATGCGGATCCTGTTTAATTCTCTGAAACAGATCTGTAGTTTTCACCTGCTATACTAATACCCACTTCTCCTCTCTGGGGATATTAAAAACAAACCAGCGAACTGACAGAGGGCCTGACCAACACACCCACACCGACCCCACAGGAAAAAAAAAAAAAAAAACACCGTAGCCTCCAGCTACTAATTATAATGCTAACTTGCAAAATTTTCCTGCATTTTTAAATAATGGAAAAATGATGGTGAGATGATACTTAGAAGAATGGATTCTTGTCAGTCTCCACTAACAAAAATAGGCAAAACCAAGTCAGCTACGCCTCAGCATCCTTATGTTCCTGGAAGCCATCTTGGGTTTCAGGAGGCACAAACAAACGTTATCACAATTATGGTGAAACGCTGAACACGTGCAAATAATTTACAACGTAGTGGTTAATTGAAAACTCTGCGGCATACTTCTTGGAACAAGCCAGTTACCTGTTCCCATGCAAAGAGGAGTATATAGAACCATGGTGGATTTCCAGCTGATGAAGTAAAGCATTATTAAAGGAACGGGATGACCATGGGGATCATCGTTAATTCTCTGAAACAGAATCCGACCTTTTAACCTGCCAAGCACATGCCCACTTCTCCTCTCTGGGGATAATAAAAACTAACCAGCGAACTGACAGAGGGCCTGACTCCCCCCATCCACATCGACCACACAAAAAAAAATACCGTACCCTCCAGCTACTAATTATAATGCTAACTTGCAAAATTTCCCTGCATTTTAAAACAATGGAAAAATGGTGGTGGGATGATACTTAGAAGAATGGCTTCTTGTTAGTCTTCACCAAAAAAATAGGCAACACCAAGTCAGCTACTCCTCAGCATAGTTATGTCCGACGCAGCCTTCTTGGGTTTCAGGAGGCACAAACAAACGTTATCACAATTATGGTGAAATGCTGAACACCTGCAAATAATTTTCAACGTAGTGGTTAATTGAAAAGCTCTGCGGCATACTTCTTGGAACAAGCCAGTTACCTGTTCCCACGCAAAGAGGAGTATATAGAACCATGGTGGATTTCCAGCTGATGAAGTAAAGGATTATTAAAGGAACGGGATGACCATGGGGATCATCGTTAATTCTCTGAAACAGAATCCGTCCTTTTCACCTGCCAAACACATGCCCACTTCTCCTCTCTGGGGATAATAAAAACTAACCAGCGAACTGACAGAGTGCCTGAGCCCCCATCCACATCCACCACACACAGAAAAAAACCGTACCCTCCAGCTACTAATTATAATGCTAACTTGCAAAATTTCCCTGCATTTTAAAACAATGGAAAAATGGTGGTGGGATGATACTTAGAAGAATGGCTTCTTGTCTGTCTCCACTAACAAAAATAAGCAACACCAAGTCAGCTACTCCTCAGCATAGTTATGTCCGTCGCAGACTTCTTGGGTTTCAGGAGGCACATACAAACGTTATCAAAATTATGGTGAAACGCCGAAAACCTGCAAATAATTTTCAACGTACTGGTTAATTTGAAAACTCTCCAGCATACTTCTTGGAACAAGCCAGGTACCTGTGCCCACGCATAGAGGAGTATATAGAAACATGGTGGAATCCCAGCTGATTAAGCAAAGGATTCTTAAAGGAATGAGATGAGTATGCTGATCCTGTTTAATTCTCTGAAACAGAATCCGCACTTTTCACCTGCCAAACACATGCCCACTACTCTTCTCTGGGCATAATAAAACCAAACCAGCGATCTGACAGAGGGCCTGAACACCCATCCTGACCGACCCCACAAAAACAAAAGTACACTCCAGCTACTAATTATAATGCCAATTTGCAAAATTTCCCTGCATTTTTAAACAATGGAGAAATGATGGTGGGATGATACTTAGAAGAATGGCTTCTTGTCAGTCTCCACTGACAAAAATAGGCAACACCAAGTCAGCTACGCCTCAGCATAGTTATGTCCGTAGCAGCCATATTTGGTTTCAGTAGGCACATACACACGTTATCACAATTCTGGTGAAACGCTGAAAACCTGCAAAGGATTTTCAACATACTGGTTAATTCAAAAGCTCTGAGGCATACTTCTTGGAACAAGCTACTTTCCTGTGCCCACGCATAGAGAAGTATATAGAACCATGGTGGATTCCCAGCTCATGAAGCAAAGGATTCTTAAAGGAACGGGATTACCATGCGTATCCTGTTTAATTCTCTGAAACAGATCCGCAGTTTTCACCTGCCATACTAATACCCACTTCTCCTCTCTGGGGATAATAAAAACAAACCAGCGAACTGACAGAAGGCCTGACCAACACATCCACAGCGAACCCACAGTAAAAAAAAAAAAAAAAAACACCGTACCCTCCAGCTACTAATTATAATGCTAACTTGCAAAATTTTCCTGAATTTTTAAACAATGGAAAAATGATGGTGAGATGATACTTAGAAGAATGGATTCTAGTCAGTCTCCACTAACAGAAATAGGCAACACCAATTCTGCTACTCCTCAGGATAGTTATGTCCGTCGCAGCCTTCTTGGGTTTCAGGAGGCACAAACAAACGTTATCACAATTATGGTGAAACGCTGAACACCTCCAAATAATTTTCATCGTAGTGGTTAATTGAAAAGCTCTGCGGCATACTTCTTGGAACCAGCCAGTTACCTGTTCCCAGGCAAAGAGGAGTATACAGAACCATGGTGGATTTCCAGCTGATGAAGTTAAGGATTATTAAAGGAACGGGATGACCATGGGGATCATCGTTAATTCTCTAAAACAGAATCCGCCATTTTCACCTGCCAAACACATGCCCACTTCACCTCTCTGGGGATAATAAAAACTAACCAGCGAACTGACAGAGGGCCTGACCCCCCATCCACATCGACCACACACACACAAAAAAAACCTTACCCTCCAGCTACTAATTATAATGCTAACTTGCAAAATTTCCCTGCATTTTAAAACAATGGAAAAATGGTGGTGGGATGATACTTAGAAGAATGGCTTCTTGTCAGTCTCCACTAACAAAAATAGGCAAAACCAAGTCAGCTACTCCTCTGCATAGTTATGTCCGACGCAGCCTTCTTGGGTTTCAGGAGGCACAAACAAACGTTATTACAATTATGGTGAAACGCTGAACACCTGCAAATAATTTTCAACGTAGTGGTTAATTGAAAACTCTGCGGCATACTTCTTGGAACAAGCCAGTTACCTGTTCCCACGCAAAGAGGAGTATAAAGAACCATGGTGGATTTCCAGCTGATGAAGTAAAGGATTATTAAAGGAACGGGATGACCATGGGGATCATCGTTAATTCTCTAAAACAGAATCCGCCATTTTCACCTGCCAAACACATGCCCACTTCTCCTCTCTGGGGATAATAAAAACTAACCAGCGAACTGACAGAGGGCCTCACCCCCCCATCCACATCGACCACACCAAAAAAAAAAAAACCGTACCCTCCAGCTACTTATTATAATGCTAACTTGCAAAATTTCCCGGCCTTTTAAAACAATGGAAAAATGGTGGTGGGATGATACTTAGAAGAATGGCTTCTTGTCTGTCTCCACTAACAAAAATAGGCAACACCAAGTCAGCTACTCCTCAGCATAGTTATGTCCGTCGCAGCCTTCTTGGGTTTCAGGAGGCACATACAAACGTTATCAAAATTATGGTGAAACGCTGAAAACCTGCAAATAATTTTCAACGTACTGGTTAATTTGAAAACTCTCCAGCATACTTCTTGGAACAAGCCATGTACCTGTGCCCACGCATAGAGGAGTATATAGAAACATGGTGGAATCCCAGCTGATGAAGCAAAGGATTCTTAAAGGAATGATATGACCATGCGGATCCTCTTTAATTCTCTGAATCAGAATCCCCACTTTTCACCTGCCAAACACATGACCACTACTCTTCTCTGGGAATAATAAAAGCAAACCAGCGATCTCACAGATGGCCTGAACACCCATCCTGACCGACCCCACAAAAAAAAAAATAGTACCCTCCAGCTACTAATTATAATGCCAATTTGCAAAATTTCCCTGCATTTTTAAACAATGGAGAAATGATGGTGGGATGATACTTAGAAGAATGGCTTCTTGTAAGTCTCCACTGACAAAAATGGGCAACACCAAGTCAGCTACGCCTCAGCATAGTTATGTCCGTAGCAGCCATATTTGTTTTCAGTAGGCACATACACACGTTATCACAATTATGGTGAAACGCTGAAAACCTGCAAAGGATTTTCAACATACTGGTTAATTCAAAAGCTCTGAGGCATACTTCTTGGAACAAGCCAGTTTCCTGTGCCCACGCATAGAGAAGTATATAGAACCATGGTGGATTCCCAGCTCATGAAGCAAAGGATTCTTAAAGGAACGGGATTACCATGCGGATCCTGTTTAATTCTCCGAAACAGATCTGCAGTTTTCACCTGCTATACTAATACCCACTTCTCCTCTCTGGGGATATTAAAAACAAACCAGCGAACTGACAGAGGGCCTGACCAACACACCCACACCGACCCCACAGGAAAAAAAAAAAACAAAAACACCGTAGCCTCCAGCTACTAATTATAATGCTAACTTGCAAAATTTTCCTGCATTTTTAAATAATGGAAAAATGATGGTGAGATGATACTTAGAAGAATGGATTCTTGTCAGTCTCCACTAACAAAAATAGGCAAAACCAAGTCAGCTACGCCTCAGCATCCTTATGTTCCTGGAAGCCATCTTGGGTTTCAGGAGGCACAAACAAACGTTATCACAATTATGGTGAAACGCTGAACACGTGCAAATAATTTACAACGTAGTGGTTAATTGAAAACTCTGCGGCATACTTCTTGGAACAAGCCAGTTACCTGTTCCCACGCAAAGAGGAGTATATAGAACAATGGTGGATTTCCAGCTGATGAAGTAAAGCATTATTAAAGGAACGGGATGACCATGGGGATCATCGTTAATTCTCTGAAACAGAATCCGCCCTTTTAACCTGCCAAGCACATGCCCACTTCTCCTCTCTGGGGATAATAAAAACTAACCAGCGAACTGACAGAGGGCCTGACCCCCCATCCACATCGACCACACACACACAAAAAAAACCTTACCCTCCAGCTACTAACTTTAATGCTAACTTGCAAAATTTCCCTGCATTTTAAAACAATGGAAAAATGGTGGTGGGATGATACTTAGAAGAATGGCTTCTTGTCAGTCTCCACTAACAAAAATAGGCAACACCAAGTCAGCTACTCCTCAGCATAGTTATGTCCGACGCAGCCTTCTTGGGTTTCAGGACGCACAAACAAACGTTATTACAATTATGGTGAAACGCTGAACACCTGCAAATAATTTTCAACGTAGTGGTTAATTGAAAAGCTCTGGGGCATACTTCTTGGAACAAGCCAGTTACCTGTTCCCACGCAAAGAGGAGTATAAAGAACCATGGTGGATTTCCAGCTGATGAAGTAAGCATTATTAAAGGAACGGGATGACCATGGGGATCATCGTTAATTCTCTAAAACAGAATCCGCCATTTTCACCTGCCAAACACATGCCCACTTCTCCTCTCTGGGGATAATAAAAACTAACCAGCGAACTGACAGAGGGCCTGACCAACACACCCACACCGACCCCACAGGAAAAAAAAAAAAAAAACACCGTAGCCTCCAGCTACTAATTATAATGCTAACTTGCAAAATTTTCCTGCATTTTTAAATAATGGAAAAATGATGGTGAGATGATACTTAGAAGAATGGATTCTTGTCAGTCTCCACTAACAAAAATAGGCAACACCAAGTCAGCTACGCCTCAGCATCCTTATGTTCCTGGAAGCCATCTTGGGTTTCAGGAGGCACAAACAAACGTTATCACAATTATGGTGAAACGCTGAACACCTGCAAATAATTTTCAACGTAGTCGTTAATTGAAAAGCTCTGCGGCATACTTCTTCAAACAAGCCACATACCTGTTCCCACGCAAAGAGGAGTATATAGAACCATGGTGGATTTCCAGCTGATGAAGTAAAGGATTATTAAAGGAACGGGATGACCATGGGGATCATCGTTAATTCTCTGAAACAGAATCCGCCCTTTTCACCTGCCAAACACATGCCCACTTCTCCTCTCTGGGGATAATATAAACTAACCAGCGAACTGACAGAGGGCCTGACCCCCCCATCCACATAGACCACACACACAAAAAAAACCGTACCCTCCAGCTACTAAATATAATGCTAACTTGCAAAATTTCCCTGCCTTTTAAAACAATGGAAAAATCGTGGTGGGATGATACTTAGAAGAATGGCTTCTTGTCTGTCTCCACTAACAAAAATAGGCAACACCAAGTCAGGTACTCCTCAGCATAGTTATGTCCATCGCAGCCTTCTTGGGTTTCAGGAGGCCCATACAAACGTTATCAAAATTATGTTGAAATGCTGAAAACCTGCAAATAATTTTCAACGTACTGGTTTAATTTGAAAACTCTCCAGCATACTTCTTGGAACAAGCCAGGTACCTGTGCCCACGCATAGAGGAGTATATAGAAACATGGTGGAATCTCAGCTAATGAAGCAAAGGATTCTTAAAGGAATGAGATGACCATGCGGATCCTGTTTAATTCTCTGTAACAGAATCCGCACTTTTCACCTGCCAAACACATGCCCACTACTCTTCTCTGGGGATAATAAAAACAAACCAGCGATCTTACAGAGGGCCTGAACACCCATCCTGACCGACCCCACAAAAAAAAAAAGTACCCTCCAGCTACTAATTATAATGCCAATTTGCAAAATTTCCCTGCATTTTTAAACAATGGAGAAATGATGGTGGGATGACACATAGAAGAATGGCTTCTTGTCAGTCTCCACTAACAAGAATAGGCAACACCAAGTCAGCTACTCCTCAGCATAGTTATGTCCGTCGCAGCCTTCTTGGGTTTCAGGAGGCACAAACAGTCGTTATCACAATTATGGTGAAACGCTGAACACCTGCAAATAATTTACAACGCAGTGGTTAATTGAAAAGCTCTGCGGCATACTTCTTGGAACAACCCAGTTACCTGTTCCCACGCAAAGAGGAGTACATAGAACCATGGTGGATTTCCAGCTGATGAAGTAAAGGATTATTAAAGGAACGGGATGACCATGGGGATCATTGTTAATTCTCTGAAACAGAATCCGTCCTTTTCACCTGCCAAACACATGCCCACTTCTCCTCTCTGGGGATAATAAAAACTGACCAGCGAACTGACAGAGTGCCTGAGCCCCCATCCACATCCACCACACACAAAAAAAACCCGTACCCTCCAGCTACTAATTATAATGCTAACTTGCAAAATTTCCCTGCATTTTAAAACAATGGAAAAATAGTGGTGGGATGATACTTAGAAGAATGGCTTCTTGTCTGTCTCCACTAACAAAAATAGGCAACACCAAGTCAGCTACTCCTCAGCATAGTTATGTCCGTCGCAGACTTCTTGGGTTTCAGGAGGCACATACAAACGTTATCAAAATTATGGTGAAACGCTCAAAACCTGCAAATAATTTTCAACGTACTGGTTAATTTGAAAACTCTCCAGCATAATTCTTGGTACAAGCCAGGTACCTGTGCCCACGCATAGAGGAGTATATAGAAACATGGTGGAATCCCAGCTGATTAAGCAAAGGATTCTTAAAGGAATGAGATGAGTATGCTGATCCTGTTTAATTCTCTGAAACAGAATCCGCACTTTTCACCTGCCAAACACATGCCCACTACTCTTCTCTGGGCATAATAAAACCAAACCAGCGATCTGACAGAGGGCCTGAACACCCATCCTGACCGACCCCACAAAAAGAAAAGTACCCTGCAGCTACTAATTATAATGCCAATTTGCAAAATTTCCCTGCATTTTTAAACAATGGAGAAATGATGGTGGGATGATACTTAGAAGAATGGCTTCTTGTCAGTCTCCACTGACAAAAATAGGCAACACCAAGTCAGCTACGCCTCAGCATAGTTTTGTCCATCGCAGCCTTCTTGGGTTTCAGGAGGCACATACACACGTTATCACAATTATGGTGAAACGCTGAAAACCTGCAAAGGATTTTCAACATACTGGTTAATTGAAAAGCTCTGAGGCATACTTCTTGGAACAAGCTACTTTCCTGTGCCCACGCATAGAGAAGTATATAGAACCATGGTGGATTCCCAGCTCATGAAGCAAAGGATTCTTAAAGGAACGGGATTACCATGCGGATCCTGTTTAATTCTCTGAAACAGATCCGCAGTTTTCACCTGCCATACTAATACCCACTTCTCCTCTCTGGGGATAATAAAAACAAACCAGCGAACTGACAGAAGGCCTGACCAACACATCCACAGCGAACCCACAGGAAAAAAAAAAAACAAAACACCGTACCCTCCAGCTACTAATTATAATGCTAACTTGCAAAATTTTCCTGCATTTTTAAACAATGGAAAAATGATGGTGAGATGATACTTAGAAGAATGGATTCTTGTCAGTCTCCACTAACAGAAATAGGCAACACCAAGTCTGCTACTCCTCAGCATAGTTATGTCCATCGCAGCCTTCTTGGGTTTCAGGAGGCACAAACAAACGTTATCACAATTATGGTGAAACGCAGAACACCTGCAAATAATTTTCAAAGTACTGGTTAATTTAAAAGCTCTGTGGCATACTTCTTGGAACAATCCAGTTACCTGTTCCCACGCAAAGAGGAGTATATAGAACCATGGTGGATTTCCAGCTGATGAAGTAAAGGATTATTAAAGGAACGGGATGACCATGGGGATCATCGTTAATTCTCTGAAACAGAATCCGCCCTTTTCACCTGCCAAACACATGCCCACTTCTCCTCTCTGGGGATAATATAAACTAACCAGCGAACTGACAGAGGGCCTGACCCCAACATCCACATCGACCACACTCAAAAAAAAACCGTACCCTCCAGCTACTAATTATAATGCTAACTTGCAAAATTTCCCTGCCTTTTAAAACAATGGAAAAATGGTGGTGGGATGATACTTAGAAGAATGGCTTCTTGTCTGTCTCCACTAACAAAAATAGGCAACACCAAGTCAGCTACTCCTCAGCATAGTTATGTCCGTCGCAGCCTTCTTGGGTTTCAGGAGGCACATACAAACGTTATCAAAATTATGGTGAAACGCTGAAAATCTGCAAATAATTTTCAACGTACTGGTTAATTTGAAAACTCTCCAGCATACTTCTTGGAACAAGCCAGGTACCTGTGCCCACGCATAGAGGAGTATATAGAAACATGGTGGAATCCCAGCTGATGAAGCACAGGATTCTTAAAGGAATGAGATGACCATGCGGATCCTGTTTAATTCTCTGAAACAGAATCCTCACTTTTCACCTGCCAAACACATGCCCACTTCTCCTCTCTGGGGATAATAAAAACAAACCAGCGATCTGACAGAGGGCCTGAACACCCATCCTGACCGACCCCACAAAAAAAAAAAGTACCCTCCAGCTACTAATTATAATGCCAATTTGCAAAATTTCCCTGCATTTTTAAACAATGGAGAAATGATGGTGGGATGATACTTAGAAGAATGGATTCTTGTCAGTCTCCACTAACAGAAATAGGCAACACCAAGTCAGCTACGCCTCAGCATAGTTATGTTCGTGGCAGCCATCTTGGGTTTCAGGAGGCATAAACAAACGTTATCACAATTATGGTGAAACGCTGAACACCTGCAAATAATTTTCAACGTAGTGGTTAATTGAAAAGCTCTGAGGCATACTTCTTGGAACAAGCCAGTTTCCTGTGCCCACGCATAGAGAAGTATATAGAACCTTGGTGGATTCCCAGCTCATGAAGCAAAGGATTCTTAAAGGAACGGGATTACCATGAGGATCCTGTTTAATTCTCTGAAACAGATCTGCAGTTTTCACCTGCTATACTAATACCCACTTCTCCTCTCTGGCGATATTAAAAACAAACCAGCGAACTGACAGAGGGCCTGACCAAAACACCCACACCGACCCCACAGGAAAAAAAAAAAAAAAACACCGTACCCTCCAGCTACTAATTATAATGCTAACTTGCAAAATTTTCCTGCATTTTTAAATAATGGAAAAATGATGGTGAGATGATACTTAGAAGAATGGATTCTTGTCAGTCTCCACTAACAAAAATAGGCAAAACCAAGTCAGCTACGCCTCAGCATCCTTATGTTCGTGGAAGCCATCTTGGGTTTCAGGAGGCACAAACAAACGTTATCACAATTATGGTGAAACGCTGAACACGTGCAAATAATTTACAACGTAGTGGTTAATTGAAAACTCTGCGGCGTACTTCTTGGAACAAGCCAGTTACCTGTTCCCACGCAAAGAGGAGTATATAGAACCATGGTGGATTTCCAGCTGATGAAGTAAAGCATTATTAAAGGAACGGGATGACCATGGGGATCATCGTTAATTTCTGAAACAGAATCCGCCCTTTAAACCTGCGAAGCACATGCCCACTTCTCCTCTCTGGGGATAATAAAAACTAACCAGCGAACTGACAGAGGGCCTTACCCCTCCATCCACATCGACCACACACACAAAAAAAACCGTACCCTCCAGCTACTAATTATAATGCTAACTTGCAAAATTTCCCTGCATTTTAAAACAATGGAAAAATGGTGGTGGGATGATACTTAGAAGAATGGCTTCTTGTCAGTCTCCACTAACAAAAATAGGCAACACCAAGTCAGCTACGCCTCAGCATAGTTATGTCCGTCGCAGCCTTCTTGGGTTTCAGGAGGCACAAACAAACGTTATCACAATTATGGTGAAACGCTGAACACCTGCAAATAATTTTCAACGTAGTGGTTAATTGAAAAGCTCTGCGGCATACTTCTTGGAACAAGCCATATACCTGTTCCCACGCAAAGAGGAGTATATAGAACCATGGTGGATTTCCAGCTGATGAAGTAAAGGATTATTAAAGGAACGGGATGACCATGGGGTTCATCGTTAATTCTCTGAAACAGATCCGCAGTTTTCACCTGCCATACTAATACCCACTTCTCCTCTCTGGGGATAATAAAAACAAACCAGCGAACTGACAGAGAGCCTGACCAACACATACACACCGACCCCACAGGAAAAAAAAAAAAAAAAACACCGTACCCTCCAGCTACTAATTATAATGCTAACTTGCAAAATTTTCCTGCATTTTTAAACAATGGAAAAATGATGGTGAGATGATACTTAGAAGAATGGATTCTTGTCAGTCTCCACTAACAGAAATAGGCAACACCAAGTCAGCTACGCCTCAGCATAGTTATGTTCGTGGCAGCCATCTTGGGTTTCAGGAGGCATAAACAAACGTTATCACAATTATGGTGAAACGCTGAACACCTGCAAATAATTTTCAACGTAGTGGTTAATTGAAAAGCTCTGCGGCATACTTCTTGGAACAATCCAGTTACCTGTTCCCACGCAAAGAGGAGTATATAGAACCATGGTGGATTTCCAGCTGATGAAGTAAAGGATTATTAAAGGAACGGGATGACCATGGGGATCATCGTTAATTCTCTGAAACAGAATCCGCCCTTTTCACCTGCCAAACACATGCCCACTTCTCCTCTCTGGGGATAATAAAAACTAACCAGCGAACTGACAGAGGGCCTGACCCCCCCATCCACATCGACCACACAAAAAAAAATACCGTACCCTCCAGCTACTAATTATAATGCTAACTTGCAAAATTTCCCTGCATTTTAAAACAATGGAAAAATGGTGTTGGGATGATACTTAGAAGAATGGCTTCTTGTTAGTCTTCACCAAAAAAATAGGCAACATCAAGTCAGCTACTCCTCAGCATAGTTATGTCCGACGCAGCCTTCTTGGGTTTCAGGAGGCACATACAAACGTTATCACAATTATGGTGAAATGCTGAACACCTGCAAATAATTTTCAACGTAGTGGTTAATTGAAAAGCTCTGCGGCATACTTCTTGGAACAAGCCAGTTACCTGTTCCCACGCAAAGAGGAGTATATAGAACCATGGTGGATTTCCAGCTGATGAAGTAAAGGATTATTAAAGGAACGGGATGACCATGGGGATCATCGTTAATTCTCTGAAACAGAATCCGTCCTTTTCACCTGCCAAACACATGCCCACTTCTCCTCTCTGGGGATAATAAAAACTGACCAGCGAACTGACAGAGGGCCTGAGCCCCCATCCACATCCACCACACACAAAAAAAAACCGTACCCTCCAGCTACTAATTATAATGCTAACTTGCAAAATTTCCCTGCATTTTAAAACAATGGAAAAATGGTGGTGGGATGATACTTAGAAGAATGGCTTCTTGTCTGTCTCCACTAACAAAAATAGGCAACACCAAGTCAGCTACTCCTCAGCATAGTTATGTCCGTCGCAGACTTCTTGGGTTTCAGGAGGCACATACAAACGTTATCAAAATTATGGTGAAACGCTGAAAACCTGCAAATAATTTTCAACGTACTGGTTAATTTGAAAACTCTCCAGCATACTTCTTGGAACAAGCCAGGTACCTGTGCCCACGCATAGAGGAGTATATAGAAACATGGTGGAATCCCAGCTGATTAAGCAAAGGATTCTTAAAGGAATGAGATGAGTATGCTGATCCTGTTTAATTCTCTGAAACAGAATCCGCCCTTTTCACCTGCCAAACACATGCCCACTACTCTTCTCTGGGCATAATAAAACCAAACCAGCGATCTGACAGAGGGCCTGAACACCCATCCTCACCGACCCCACAAAAACAAAAGTACACTCCAGCTACTAATTATAATGCCAATTTGCAAAATTTCCCTGCATTTTTAAACAATGCAGAAATGATGGTGGGATGATACTTAGAAGAATGGCTTCTTGTCAGTCTCCACTGACAAAAATAGGCAACACCAAGTCAGCTACGCCTCAGCATAGTTTTGTCCATCGCAGCCTTCTTGGGTTTCAGGAGGCACATACAAACGTTATCACAACTATGGTGAAACGCTGAAAACCTGCAAAGGATTTTCAACATACTGGTTAATTGAAAAGCTCTGAGGCATACTTCTTGGAACAAGCTACTTTCCTGTGCCCACGCATAGAGAAGGATATAGAACCATGGTGCATTCCCAGCTCATGAAGCAAAGGATTCTTAAAGGAACGGGATTACCATGCGGATCCTGTTTAATTCTCTGAAACAGATCCGCAGTTTTCACCTGCCATACTAATACCCACTTCTCCTCTCTGGGGATAATAAAAACAAACCAGCGAACTGACAGAAGGCCTGACCAACACATCCACAGCGAACCCACAGGAAAAAAAAAAAAAAAACACCGTACCCTCCAGCTACAAATTATAATGCTAACTTGCAAAATTTTCCTGAATTTTTAAACAATGGAAAAATGATGGTGAGATGATACTTAGAAGAATGGATTCTAGTCAGTCTCCACTAACAGAAATAGGCAACACCAAGTCTGCTACTCCTCAGCATAGTTATGTCCATCGCAGCCTTCTTGGGTTTCAGGAGGCACAAACAAACGTTATCACAATTATGGTGAAACGCTGAACACCTGCAAATA
Source organism: Eulemur rufifrons (assembly GCF_041146395.1). Taxonomy (NCBI): domain Eukaryota; kingdom Metazoa; phylum Chordata; class Mammalia; order Primates; family Lemuridae; genus Eulemur; species Eulemur rufifrons. The sequence continues at coordinate 3,814,097 of NW_027182815.1, forward strand.
ATTTTCAACGTAGTGGTTAATTTAAAAGCTCTGTGGCATACTTCTTGGAACAATCCAGTTACCTGTTCCCACGCAAAGAGGAGTATATAGAACCATGGTGGATTTCCAGCTGATGAAGTAAAGGATTATTAAAGGAACGGGATGACCATGGGGATCATCGTTAATTCTCTGAAACAGAATCTGCCCTTTTCACATGCCAAACACATGCCCACTTCTCCTCTCTGGGGATAATATAAACTAACCAGCGAACTGACAGAGGGCCTGACCCCAACATCCACATCGACCACACTCAAAAAAAAAACCGTACCCTCCAGCTACTAATTATAATGCTAACTTCCAAAATTTCCCTGCATTTTAAAACAATGGAAAAATGGTGGTGGGATGATACTTAGAAGAATGGCTTCTTGTCAGTCTCCACTGACAAAAATAGGCAACACCAAGTCAGCTACGCCTCAGCATAGTTATGTCCTTAGCAGTCATATTTGGTTTCAGTAGGCACATACACACGTTATCACAATTATGGTGAAACGCTGAAAACCTGCAAAGGATTTTCAACATACTGGTTAATTGAAAAGCTCTGAGGCATACTTCTTGGAACAAGCCAGTTTCCTGTGCCCACGCATAGAGAAGTATATAGAACCTTGGTGGATTCCCAGCTCATGAAGCAAAGGATTCTTAAAGGAACAGGATTACCATGCGGATCCTGTTTAATTCTCTGAAACAGATCCGCAGTTTTCACCTGCCATACTAATACCCACTTCTCCTCTCTGGGGATAATAAAAACAAACCAGCGAACTGACAGAGGGCCTGACCAAAACATCCACACGGACCCCACAGGAAAAAAAAAAAAAAACACCGTAGCCTCCAGCTACTAATTATAATGCTAACTTGCAAAATTTTCCTGCATTTTTAAACAATGGAAAAATGATGGTGAGATGATACTTAGAAGAATGGATTCTTGTCAGTCTCCACTATCAAAAATAGGCAAAACCAAATCATCTACGCCTCAGCATCGTTATGTTCGTGGCAGCCATCTTGGGTTTCAGGAGGCACAAACAAACGTTATCACAATTATGGTGAAACGCTGAACACCTGCAAATAATTTTCAACGTAGTGGTTAATTGAAAAGCTCTGCGGCATACTTCTTGGAACAAGCCACTTACCTGTTCCCACGCAAAGAGGAGTATATAGAACCATGGTGGATTTCCAGCTGATGAAGTAAAGGATTATTAAAGGAAGGGGATGAGAATGGGGATCATCGTTAATTCTCTGAAACAGAATCCGCCCTTTTCACCTGCCAAACACATGCCCACTTCTCCCCTCTGGGGATAATAAAAACTAACCAGCGAACTGACAGAGGGCCTGACCCCCCCATCCACATCGACCACACACACAAAAAAAAACCGTACCCTCCAGCTACTAATTATAATGCTAACTTGCAAAATTTCCCTGCATTTTAAAACAATGGAAAAATGGTGGTGGGATGATACTTAGAAGAATGGCTTCTTGTCAGTCTCCACTAAAAAAAATAGGCAACACCAAGTCAGCTACTCCCCAGCATAGTTATGTCCGTCGCAGCCTTCTTGTGTTTCAGGAGGCACAAACAAACGTTATCACAATTATGGTGAAACGCTGAACACCTGCAAATAATTTTCAATGTACTGGCTAATTGAAAAGCTCTGCGGCATATTTCTTGGAACAAGCCAGTTACCTGTTCCCACGCAAAGAGGAGTATATAGAACGATGGTGGATTTCCAGCTGAAGAAGTAAAGGATTATTAAAGGAACGGGATGACCATGGGGATCATCGTTAATTCTCTGAAACAGAATACGCCCTTTTCACCTGCCAAACACATGCCCACTTCTCCTCTCTGGGGATAATAAAAACTAACCAGTGAACTGACAGAGGGCCTGACCCATCCATCCACATCGACCACACACAAAAAAAAACCGTACCCTCCAGCTACTAATTAAAATGCTAACTTCCAAAATTTCCCTGCATTTTAAAACAATGGAAAAATGGTGGTGGGATGATACTTAGAAGAATGGCTTGTTGTCTGTCTCCACTAACAAAAATAGGCAACACCAAGTCGGCTACTCCTCAGCATCGTTATGTCTGTCGCAGCCTTCTTGGGTTTCAGGAGGCACATACAAACTTTATCAAAATTATGGTGAAACGCTGAAAACCTGCAAATAATTTTCAACGTACTGGTTAATTTGAAAACTCTCCAGCATACTTCTTGGAACAAGCCAGGTACCTGTGCCCACGCATAGAGGAGTATATAGAAACATGGTGGAATCCCAGCTGATGGAGCAAAGGATTCTTAAAGGATGAGATGACCATGTGGATCCTGTTTAATTCTCCGAAACAGAATCCTCACTTTTCACCTGCCAAACACATGCCCATTACTCTTCTCTGGGTATAATAAAAACAAACCAGCGATCTGACAGAAGGCCTGAACACCCATCCTGACCGACCCCACAAAAAAAAAAAGTACCGTCCAGCTACTAATTATAATGCCAATTTGCAAAATTTCCCTGCATTTTTAAACAATGGAGAAATGATGGTGGGTTGATACTTAGAAGAATGGCTTCTTGTCAGTCTCCACTGACAAAAATAGGCAACACCTAGTCAGCTACGCCTCAGCATAGTTATGTCCTTAGCAGCCATATTTGGTTTCAGTAGGCACATACACACGTTATCACAATTATGGTGAAACGCTGAAAACCTGCAAAGGATTTTCAACATACTGGTTAATTGAAAAGCTCTGAGGCATACTTCTTGGAACAAGCCAGTTTCCTGTGCCCACGCATAGAGGAGTATATAGAAACATGGTGGAATCCCAGCTGATGAAGCAAAGGATTCTTAAAGGAATGAGATGACCATGCGGATCCTGTTTAATTCTCTGAAACAGAATCCGCACTTTTCACCTGCCAAACACATGCCCACTACTCTTCTCTGGGGATAATAAAAACAAACCAGCGATCTGACAGAGGGCCTGAACACCCATCCTGACCGACCCCACAAAAAAAAAAAAAGTACCGTCCAGCTACTAATTATAATGCCAATTTGCAAAATTTCCCTGCATTTTTAAACAATGGAGAAATGATGGTGGGATGATACTTAGAAGAATGGCTTCTTGTCAGTCTCCACTGACAAAAATAGGCAACACCAAGTCAGCTACGCCTCAGCATAGTTATGTCCGTAGCAGCCATATTTGGTTTCAGGAGACACATACACAAGTTATCACAATTATGGTGAAACGCTGAAAAGCTGCAAAGGATTTTCAACATACTGGTTAATTGAAAAGCTCTGAGGCATACTTCTTGGAACAAGCCAGTTTCCTGTGCCCACGCATAGAGAAGTATATAGAACCATGGTGGATTCCCAGCTCATGAAGCAAAGGATTTTTAAAGGAACGGGATTACCATGCGGATCCTGTTTAATTCTCTGAAACAGATCCGCTGTTTTCACCTGCCATACTAATACCCACTTCTCCTCTCTGGGGATAATAAAAACAAACCAGCGAACTGACAGAGGGCCTGACCAACGCATCCACACCGACCCCACAGGAAAAAAAAAAAAAAAACACCGTAGCCTCCAGCTACTAATTATACTGCTAACTTGCAAAATTTTCCTGCATTTTTAAACAATGGAAAAATGATGGTGAGATGATACTTAGAAGAATGCATTCCTGTCTGTCTCCACTAACAAAAATAGGCAAAACCAAGTCAGCTACGCCTCAGCATAGTTATGTTCGTGGCAGCCATCTTGGGTTTCAGGAGGCACAAATAAACGTTATCACAATTATGGTGAAACGCTGAACACCTGCAAATAATTTTCAACGTAGTGGTTAATTGAAAAGCTCTACGGCATACTTCTTGGAACAAGCCAGTTACCTGTTCCCACGCAAAGAGGAGTATATAGAACCATGGTGGATTTCCAGCTGATGAAGTAAAGGATTATTAAAGGAACGGGATGACCATGGGAATCATCGTTAATTCTCTGAAACAGAATCCGCCCTTTTCACCTGCCAAACACATGCCCACTTCTCCTCTCTGAGGAAAATAAAAACTAACCGGCGAACTGACAGAGGGCCTGACCCCGCCATCCACATCGACCACACAAAAGAAAAAACCGTTCCCTCCAGCTACTAATTATAATGCTAACTTGCAAAATTTTCCTGCATTTTAAAACAATGGAAAAATGGTGGTGGGATGATACTTAGAAGAATGGCTTCTTGTCAGTCTCCACTGACAAAAATAGGCAACACCAAGTCAGCTACGCCTCAGCATAGTTATGTCCGTAGCAGCCATATTTGGTTTCAGTAGGCACATATACACGTTATCACAATTATGGTGAAACGCTGAAAACCTGCAAAGGATTTTCAACATACTGGTTAATTGAAAAGCTCTGAGGCATACTTCTTGGAACAAGCCAGTTTCCTGTGCCCACGCATAGAGATGTATATAGAACCATGGTGGATTCCCAGCTGACGAAGCAAAGGATTCTTAAAGGAACGGGATTACCATGCGGATCCTGTTTAATTCTCTGAAACAGATCCGCAGTTTTCACCTGCCATACTAATACCCACTTCTCCTCTCTGGGGATAATAAAAACAAACCAGCGAACTGACAGAGGGCCACACCCCCCCATCAACATCGACCACACAGGAAAAAAAAAAAAAAATCACCGTAGCTTCCAGCTACTAATTATAATGCTAACTTGCACAATTTTCCTGCATTTTTAAACAATGGAAAAATGATGGTGAGATGATACTTAGAAGAATGGATTCTTTTCAGTCTCCCCTAACAAAAATAGGCAACACCACGTCAGCTACTCCTCAGCATCGTTATGTCCGTCGCAGCCTTCTTGGGTTTCAGGAGGCACAAACAAACGTTATCACAATTATGGTGAAACGCTGAACACCTGCAAATAATTTTCAACATAGTGGTTAATTGAAAAGCTCTGCGGCATACTTCTTGGAACAAGCCACTTACCTGTTCCCACGCAAAGAGGAGTATATAGAACCATGGTGGATTTCCAGCTGATGTAGTAAACGATTATTAAAGGAACGGGATGACCATGGGGATCATCGTTAATTCTCTGAAACTGAATCCGCCCTTTTCACCTGCCAAACACATGCCCACTTCTCCTCTCTGGGGTTAATAAAAACTAACCAGCCAACTGACAGAGGGCCTGAACCCCCATCCACATCGACCACACCAAAAAAAAAAAAAAAACCGTACCCTCCCGCTACTAATTATAATGCTAACTTGCAAAATTTCCCTGCCTTTTAAAACAATGGAAAAATGGTGGTGGGATGATACTTAGAAGAATGGCTTCTTGTCAGTCTCCACTAAAAAAATAGGCAACACCAAGTCAGCTACTCCTCAGCATAGTTATGTCCGTCGCAGCCTTCTTGGGTTTCAGGAGGCAAAAACAAACGTTATCACAATTATGGTGAAACGCTGAACACCTGCAAATAATTTTCAAAGTAGTGGTTAATTGAAAAGCTCTGCGGCATACTTCTTGGAACAAGCCAATTACCTGTTCCCACGCAAAGAGGAGTATATAGAACCATGGTGGATTTCCAGCTGAAGAAGTAAAGGATTATTAAAGGAACGGGATGACCATGGGGATCATCGTTAATTCTCTGAAACAGAATCCGCCCTTTTCACCTGCCAAACACATGCCCACTTCTCCTCTCTGGGGATAATAAAAACTAACCATTGAACTGACAGAGGGTCTCATCAACACATCCACACCGACCCCAGAGGAAAAAAAAAAACAAAACACCGTAGCCTCCAGCTACTAATTATAATGCTAACTTGCAAAATTTCCCTGCATTTTAAAATAATGGAAAAATGGTGGTGGGATGATACTTAGAAAAATGGCTTCTTGTCTGTCTCCACTAACAAAAATAGGCAACACCAAGTCAGCTATTCCTCAGCATAGTTATGTCATTCGCAGCCTTCTTGGGTTTCAGGAGGCACATACAAACGTTATCAAAATTATGGTAAAACGCTGAAAACCTGCAAATAATTTTCAACGTACTGGTTAATTTGAAAACTCTCCAGCATACTTCTTGGAACAAGCCAGGTACCTGTGCCCACGCATAGAGGAGTATATAGAAACATGGTGGAATCCCAGCTGATGAAGCAAAGGATTCTTAAAGGAATGAGATGACCATGCGGATCCTGTTTAATTCTCTGAAACAGAATCCGCACTTTTCACCTGCCAAACACATGCCCATTACTCTTCTCTGGGGATAATAAAAACAAACCAGCGATCTGACAGAGGGCCTGAACACCCATCCTGACCGACCCCACAAAAAAAAAAGTACCCTCCAGCTACTAATTATAATGCCAATTTGCAAAATTTCCCTGCATTTTTAAACAATAGAGAAATGATGGTGGAATGATACTTAGAAGAATGGCTTCTTGTCAGTCTCCACTGACAAAAATAGGCAACACCAAGTCAGCTACGCCTCAGCATAGTTATGTCCGTAGCAGCCATATTTGATTTCAGTAGGCACATACACACGTTATCACAATTATGGTGAAACGCTGAAAACCTGCAAAGGATTTTCAACATACTGGTTAATTGAAAAACTCTGAGGCATACTTCTTGGAACAAGCCAGTTTCCTGTGCCCACGCATAGAGAAGTATATAGAACCATGGTGGATTGACAGCTCATGAAGCAAAGGATTCTTAAAGGAACGGGATTACCATGCGGATCCTGTTTACTTCTGTGAAACAGATCCGCAGTTTTCACCTGCCATACTAATACCCACTTCTCCTCTCTGGGGATAATAAAAACAAACCAGCGAACTGACAGAGGGCCTGACCAACACATCCACACCGACACCACAGGAAAAAAAGAAAAAAACACCGTAGCCTCCAGCTACTACTTATAATGCTAACTTGCAAAATTATCCTGCATTTTTAAACAATGGAAAAATGACGGTGAGATGATACTTAGAAGAATGGATTCTTGTCAGTCTCCACTAATAAAAATAGGCAAAACCAAGTCAGCTACGCCTCAGCATAGTTATGTTCGTGGCAGCCATCTTGGGTTTCAGGAGGCACAAACAAACGTTATCACAATTATGGTGAAACGCTGAACACCTGCAAATAATTTTCAAAGTACTGGTTAATTGAAAAGCTCTGCGGCATACTTCTTGGAACAAGCCAGTTACCTGTTCCCACGCAAAGAGGAGTATATAGAACCATGGTGGATTTCCAGCTGTTGAAGTAAAGGATTATAAAAGGAACGGCATGACCATGGGGATCATCGTTAATTCTCTGAAACTGAATCTGCCCTTTTCACCTGCCAAACACCTGCCCACTTCTCCTCTCTGAGGATAATAAAAACTAACCAGCGAACTGACAGAGGGCCTGAACCCCCATCCACATCGACCACACACAAAAAAAAAACCGTACCCTCCAGCTACTAATTATAATGCTAACTTGCAAAATTTCCCTGCATTTTAAAACAATGGAAAAATGGTGGTGGGATAATACTTAGAAGAATTGCTTCTTGTCTGTCTCCACTAACAAAAATAGGCAACACCAAGTCAGCTACTCCTCAGTATAGTTATGTCCGTCGCAGGCTTCTTGGGTTTCAGGAGGCACAAACAAACGTTATCACAATTATGGTGAAACTCTGAACACCTGCAAATAATTTTCAACGTAGTGGTTAATTGAAAAGCTCTGCGGCATACTTCTTGGAACAAGCCAGTTACCTGTTCCCACGCAAAGAGGAGTATACAGAACCATGGTGGATTTCCAGCTGATGAAGTAAAGGATTATTAAAGGAACGGGATGACCATGGGGATCATCGTTAATTCTCTGAAACAGAATCCGCCCTTTTCACCTGCCAACCACATGCCCACTTCTCCTCTCTGGGGATAATAAAAACTAACCAGCGAACTGACAGAGGGCCTGACCCCCCCATCCACATCGACCACACACACAAAAAAAAAAAAAACTGTACCCTCCAGCTACTAATTATAATGCTAACTTGCAAAATTTCCCTGCATTTTAAAACAATGGAAAAATGGTGGTGGGATGATACTTAGAAGAATGGCTTCTTGTCAGTCTCCACTAACAAAAATAGGCAACACCAAGTCAGCTACTCCTCAGCATAGTTATGTCCGTCGCAGCCTTCTTGGGTTTCAGGAGGCACAAACAAACGTTATCACAATTATGGTGAAACGCTGAACACCTGCAAATAATTTTCATCGTAGTGGTTAATTGAAAAGCTCTGCGGCATACTTCTTGGAACAAGCCACTTTCCTGTTCCCACGCAAAGAGGAGTATATAGAACCATGGTGGATTTCCAGCTGATGAAGTTAAGGATTATTAAAGGAACGGGATGACCATGGGGATCATCGTTAATTCTCTGAAACAGAATCCGCCCTTTTCACCTGCCAAACACATGCCCACTTCTCCTCTCTGGGGATAATAAAAACTAACCAGCGAACTGACAGAGGGCCTGATCAACACATCCACATCGACCACACACACACAAAAAAACCGTACCCTCCAGCTACTAATTATAATGCTAACTTGCAAAATTTCCCTGCATTTTAAAACAATGAAAAAATGGTGGTGGGATGATACTTAGAAGAATGGCTTCTTGTCAGTCTCCACCAACAAAAATAGGCAACACCAAGTCAGCTACTCCCCAGCATAGTTATGTCCGTCGCAGCCTTCTTGGGTTTCAGGAGGCACAAACAAACGTTATCACAATTATGATGAAACCCTGAACACCTGCAAATAATTTTCAACGTAGTGGTTAATTGAAAAGCTCTGCGGCATACTTCTTGGAACAAGCCAGTTACCTGTTCCCACGCAAAGAGGAGTATATAGAACCATGGTGGATTTCCAGCTGATGAGGTAAAGGATTATTAAAGGAACGGGATGACCATGGGGATCATCGTTAATTCTCTGAAACAGAATCCGCCCTTTTCTCCTGCCAAACACATGCCCACTTCTCCTCTCTGGTTATAATAAAAACTAACCAGCGAATTGACAGAGGGCCTGACCCCCCCATCCACATCGACGACACAAAAAAAAAAACCGTACCCTCCAGCTACTTATTATAATGCTAACTTGCAAAATTTCCCTGCATTTTAAAACAATGCAAAAATGGTGGTGGGATGATACTTAGAAGAATGGCTTCCTGTCAGTCTCCACTAACAAAAATAGGCAACACGAAGTCAGCTACACCTCAGCATACTTATGTCCTTGGCAGTCACATTGGGTTTCAGGAGACACATACACACGTTATCACAATTATGGTGAAACGCTGAAAACCTGCAAAGGATTTTCAACATACTGGTTAATTCAAAAGCTCTGAGGCATACTTCTTGGAACAAGCCAGTTTCCTGTGCCCACGCATAGAGAAGTATATAGAACCATGGTGGATTCCCAGCTCATGAAGCAAAGAATTCTTAAAGGAACGGGATTACCATGCGGATCCTGTTTAATTCTCTGAAACAGATCCACAGTTTTCACCTGCCATACTAATACCCACTTCTCCTCTCTGGGAATAATAAAAACAAACCAGCGAACTGACAGAGGGCCTGACCAACACATCCACACCGACCCAACAGGAAAAGAAAAAACAAAACACCGTAGCCTCCAGCTACTAATTATAATGCTAACTTGCAAAATTATCCTGCATTTTTAAACAATGGAAAAATGATGGTGAGAGGATACTTAGAAGAATGGATTCTTGTCAGTCTCCACTAACAAAAATAGGCAAAACCAAGTCAGCTACGCCTCAGCATCGTTATGTTCGTGGCAGCCATCTTGGGTTTCAGGAGGCACAAACAAACGTTATCACAATTATGGTGAAACGCTGAACACCTGCAAATAATTTTCTACATAGTGGTTAATTGAAAATCTCTGCGGCATACTTCTTGGAACAAGCCAGTTACCTGTTCCCACGCAAAGAGGAGTATATAGAACCATAGTGCATTTCCAGCTGATGAAGTAAAGGATTATTAAAGGAATGGGATGACCATGGGGATCATCATTAATTCTCTGAAACAGAATCCGCCCTTTTCACCTGCCAAACACATGCCCACTTCTCCTCTCTGGGGATAATAAAAACTAACCAGCAAACTGACAGAGGGCCTGATCAACACATCCACATCGACCACACACACACAAAAATACCGTACCCTCCAGCTACTAATTATAATGCTAACTTGCAAAATTTCCCTGCATTTTAAAACAATGGAAAAATGGTGGTGGGATGATACTTAGAAGAATGGCTTCTTGTCAGTCTCCACTAACAAAAATAGGCAACACCAAGTCAGCTACTCCTCAGCATAGTTATGTCCGTCGCAGACTTCTTGGGTTTCAGGAGGCACAAACAAACGTTATCACAATTATGGTGAAACGCTGAACACATGCAAATAATTTTCAACGTACTGGCTAATTGAAAAGCTCTGCGGCATACTTCTTGGAACAAGCCAGTTACCTGTTACCACGCAAAGAGGAGTATATAGAACCATGGTGGATTTCCAGCTGAAGAAGTAAAGGATTATTAAAGGAACGGGATGACCATGGGGATCATCGTTAATTCTCTGAAACAGAATCCGCCCTTTTCACCTGCCAAACACATGCCCACTTCTCCTCTCTGGGGATAATAAAAACTAACCAGTGAACTGACAGAGGGCCTGACCCACCCATCCACATCGACCACACACAAAAAAAAAACCGTACCCTCCAGCTACTAATTATAATGCTAACTTGCAAAATTTCCCTGCATTTTAAAACAATGGAAAAATGGTGGTGGGATGATACTTAGAAGAATGGCTTCTTGTCTGTCTCCACTAACAAAAATAGGCAACACCAAGTCAGCTACTCCTCAGCATAGTTATGTCCGTCGCAGCCTTCTTGGGTTTCAGGAGGCACATACAAACGTTATCAAAATTATGGTGAAACGCAGAAAACCTGCAAATAATTTTCAACGTACTGGTTAATTTGAAAACTCTCCAGCATACTTCTTGGAACAAGCCAGGTACCTGTGCCCACGCATAGAGGAGTATATAGAAACATGGTGGAATCCCAGCTGATGAAGCAAAGGATTCTTAAAGGAATGAGATGACCATGCGGATCCTATTTAATTCTCCGAAACAGAATCCTCACTTTTCACCTGCCAAACACATGCCCATTACTCTTCTCTGGGGATAATAAAAACAAACCAGCGATCTGACAGAGGGCCTGAACACCCATCCTGACCGACCCACAAAAAAAAAAGTACCGTCCAGCTACTAATTATAATGCCAATTTGCAAAATTTCCCTGCATTTTTAAACAATGGAGAAATGATGGTGGGATGATACTTAGAAAAATGGCTTCTTGTCAGTCTCCACTAACAAAAATAGGCAACACGAAGTCAGCTACACCTCAGCATACTTATGTCCTTGGCAGTCACATTGGATTTCAGGAGACACATACACACGTTATCACAATTATGGTGAAACGCTGAAAACCTGCAAAGGATTTTCAACATACTGGTTAATTGAAAGCTCTGAGGCATACTTCTTGGAACAAGCCAGTTTCCTGTGCCCACGCATAGAGAAGTATATAGAACCATGGTGGATTCCCAGCTCATGAAGCAAAGAATTCTTAAAGGAACGGGATTACCATGCGGATCCTGTTTAATTCTCTGAAACAGATCCGCAGTTTTCACCTGCCATACTAATACCCACTTCTCCTCTCTGGGAATAATAAAAACAAACCAGCGAACTGACAGAGGGCCTGACCAACACATCCACACCGACCCAACAGGAAAAGAAAAAACAAAACACCGTAGCCTCCAGCTACTAATTATAATGCTAACTTGCAAAATTATCCTGCATTTTTAAACAATGGAAAAATGATGGTGAGAGGATACTTAGAAGAATGGATTCTTGTCAGTCTCCACTAACAAAAATAGGCAAAACCAAGTCAGCTACGCCTCAGCATCGTTATGTTCGTGGCAGCCATCTTGGGTTTCAGGAGGCACAAACAAACGTTATCACAATTATGGTGAAACGCTGAACACCTGCAAATAATTTTCTACATAGTGGTTAATTGAAAATCTCTGCGGCATACTTCTTGGAACAAGCCAGTTACCTGTTCCCACGCAAAGAGGAGTATATAGAACCATAGTGCATTTCCAGCTGATGAAGTAAAGGATTATTAAAGGAATGGGATGACCATGGGGATCATCATTAATTCTCTGAAACAGAATCCGCCCTTTTCACCTGCCAAACACATGCCCACGTCTCCTCTCTGGGGATAATAAAAACTAACCAGCAAACTGACAGAGGGCCTGATCAACACATCCACATCGACCACACACACACAAAAATACCGTACCCTCCAGCTACTAATTATAATGCTAACTTGCAAAATTTCCCTGCATTTTAAAACAATGGAAAAATGGTGGTGGGATGATACTTAGAAGAATGGCTTCTTGTCTGTCTCCACTAACAAAAATAGGCAAAACCAAATCAGCTACGCCTCAGCATAGTTATGTTCGTGGCAGCCATCTTGGGTTTCAGGAGGCACAAACAAACGTTATCACAATTATGGTGAAACGCTGAACACCTGCAAATAATTTTCAACGTACTGGCTAATTGAAAAGCTCTGCGGCATACTTCTTGGAACAAGCCAGTTACCTGTTTCCACGCAAAGAGGAGTATATAGAACCATGGTGGATTTCCAGCTGAAGAAATAAAGGATTATTAAAGGAACGGGATGACCATGGGGATCATCGTTAATTCTCTGAAACAGAATCCGCCCTTTTCACCTGCCAAACACATGCCCACTTCTCCTCTCTGGGGATAATAAAAACTAACCAGTGAACTGACAGAGGGCCTGACCCACCCATCCACATCGACCACACACAAAAAAAAACCGTACCCTCCAGCTACTAATTATAATGCTAACTTGCAAAATTTCCCTGCATTTTAAAACAATGGAAAAATGGTGGTGGGATGATACTTAGAAGAATGGCTTCTTATCTGTCTCCACTAAGAAAAATAGGCAACACCAAGTCAGCTACTCCTCAGCATAGTTATGTCTGTCGCAGCCTTCTTGGGTTTCAGGAGGCACATACAAACGTTATCAAAATTATGGTGAAACGCTGAAAACCTGCAAATAATTTTCAACGTACTGGTTAATTTGAAAACTCTCCAGCATACTTCTTGGAACAAGCCAGGTACCTGTGCCCACGCATAGAGGAGTATATAGAAACATGGTGGAATCCCAGCTGATGAAGCAAAGGATTCTTAAAGGAATGAGATGACCATGCGGATCCTGTTTAATTCTCCGAAACAGAATCCTCACTTTTCCCCTGCCAAACACATGCCCATTACTCTTCTCTGGGGATAATAAAAACAAACCAGCGATCTGACAGAGGGCCTGAACACCCATCCTGACCGACCCCACAAAAAAAAAATACCGTCCAGCTACTAATTATAATGCCAATTTGCAAAATATCCCTGCATTTTTAAACAATGGAGAAATGATGGTGGGATGATACTTAGAAGAATGGCTTCTTGTCAGTCTCCACTGACAAAAATAGGCAACACCAAGTCAGCTACGCCTCAGCATAGTTATGTCCGTAGCAGCCATATTTGGTTTCAGTAGGCACATACACACGTTATCACAATTATGGTGAAACGCTGAAAACCTGCAAAGGATTTTCAACATACTGGTTAATTGAAAAGCTCTGAGGCATACTTCTTGGAACAAGCCAGTTTCCTGTGCCCACGCATAGAGAAGTATATAGAACCATGGTGGATTCCCAGCTCATGAAGCAAAGGATTCTTAAAGGAACGGGATTACCATGCGGATCCTGTTTAATTCTCTGAAACAGATCCGCACTTTTCACCTGCCATACTAATACCCACTTCTCCTCTCTGGGGATAATAAAAACAAACCAGCGAACTGACAGAGGGCCTGACCAACACATCCACACCGACCCCACAGGAAAAAAAAAAAAAACACCCTAGCCTCCAGCTACTAATTATAATGCTAACTTGCAAAATTTTCCTGCATTTTTAAACAATGGAAAAATGATGGTGAGATGATACTTAGAAGAATGGATTCTTGTCAGTCTCCACTAACAAAAATAGGCAACACCAAGTCAGCTACTCCTCAGCATAGTTATGTCCGTCGCAGCCTTCTTGGGTTTCAGGAGGCCCAAACAAACGTTATCACAATTATGGTGAAACGCTGAACACCTGCAAATAATTTTCAACGTAGTGGTTAATTGAAAAGCTCTGCGGCATACTTCTTGGAACAAGCCAGTTACCTGTTCCCACGAAAAGAGGAGTATATAGAAACATGGTGGAATCCCAGCTGATGAAGCAAAGGATTCTTAAAGGAATGAGATGACCATGCGGATCCTGTTTAATTCTCTGAAACAGAATCCGCACTTTTCACCTGCCAAACACATGCCCACTTCTCCTCTCTGGGGATAATAAAAACAAACCAGTGAATTGACAGATGGCCTGACCAACCCATCCACACTGACCCCACAAAAAAAAAATAAGTACCCTCCAGCTACTAATTATAATGCTAACTCCCAAAATTTCCCTGCATTTTTAAACAATGGAAAATTGATGGTGGGATGATACTTAGAAGAATGGCTTCTTGTCAGTCTCCACTAACAAAAATAGGCAACACGAAGTCAGCTACACCTCAGCATACTTATGTCCTTGGCAGTCACATTGGGTTTCAGGAGACACATACACACGTTATCACAATTATGGTGAAACGCTGAAAACCTGCAAAGGATTTTCAACATACTGGTTAATTCAAAAGCTCTGAGGCATACTTCTTGGAGCAAGCCAGTTTCCTGTGCCCACGCATAGAGAAGTATATAGAACCATGGTGGATTCCCAGCTCATGAAGCAAAGAATTCTTAAAGGAACGGGATTACCATGCGTATCCTGTTTAATTCTCTGAAACAGATCCGCAGTTTTCACCTGCCATACTAATACCCACTTCTCCTCTCTGGGGATAATAAAAACAAACCAGTGAACTGACAGAGGGCCTGACCAACACATCCACATCGACCCAACAGGAAAAGAAAAAACAAAACACCGTAGCCTCCAGCTACTAATTATAATGCTAACTTGCAAAATTATCCTGCATTTTTAAACAATGGAAAAATGATGGTGAGAGGATACTTAGAAGAATAGATTCTTGTCAGTCTCCACTAACAAAAATAGGCAAAACCAAATCAGCTACGCCTCAGCATAGTTATGTTCGTGGCAGCCATCTTGGGTTTCAGGAGGCACAAACAAACGTTATCACAATTATGGTGAAACGCTGAACACCTGCAAATAATTTTCTACATAGTGTTTAATTGAAAATCTCTGCGGCATACTTCTTGGAACAAGCCAGTTACCTGTTCCCACGCAAAGAGGAGTATATAGAACCATAGTGGATTTCCAGCTGATGAAGTAAAGGATTATTAAAGGAATGGGATGACCATGGGGATCATCATTAATTCTCTGAAACAGAATCCGCCCTTTTCACCTGCCAAACACATGCCCACTTCTCCTCTCTGGGGATAATAAAAACTAACCAGCGAACTGACAGAGGGCCTGATCAACACATCCAACATCGACCACACACACACAAAAATACCGTACCCTCCAGCTACTAATTATAATGCTAACTTGCAAAATTTCCCTGCATTTTAAAACAATGGAAAAATGGTGGTGGGATGATACTTAGAAGAATGGCTTCTTGTCAGTCTCCACTAAAAAAAATAGGCAACACCAAGTCAGCTACTCCTCAGCATAGTTATGTCCGTCGCAGCCTTCTTGGGTTTCAGGAGGCACAAACAAACGTTATCACAATTATGGTGAAACGCTGAACACATGCAAATAATTTTCAACGTACTGGCTAATTGAAAAGCTCTGCGCCATACTTCTTGGAACAAGCCAGTTACCTGTTACCACGAAAAGAGGAGTATATAGAACCATGGTGGATTTCCAGCTGAAGAAGTAAAGGATTATTAAAGGAACGGGATGACCATGGGGATCATCGTTAATTCTCTGAAACAGAATCCGCCCTTTTCACCTGCCAAACACATGCCCACTTCTCCTCTCTGGGGATAATAAAAACTAACCAGTGAACTGACAGAGGGCCTGACCCACCCATCCACATCGACCACACACAAAAAAAAACCGTTCCCTCCAGCTACTAATTATAATGCTAACTTGCAAAATTTCCCTGCATTTTAAAACAATGGAAAAATGGTGGTGGGATGATTCTTAGAAGAATGGCTTCTTGTCTGTCTCCACTAACAAAAATAGGCAACACCAAGTCAGCTACTCCTCAGCATAGTTATGTCCGTCGCAGCCTTCTTGGGTTTCAGGAGGCACATACAAACGTTACCAAAATTATGGTGAAACGCTGACAACCTGCAAATAATTTTCAACGTACTGGTTAATTTGAAAACTCTCCAGCATACTTCTTGGAACAAGCCAGGTACCTGTGCCCATGCATAGAGGAGTATATGGAAACATGGTGGAATCCCAGCTGATGAAGCAAAGGATTCTTAAAGGAATGAGATGACCATGCGGATCCTGTTTAATTCTCTGAAACAGAATCCGCACTTTTCACCTGCCAAACACATGCCCACTTCTCCTCTCTGGGGATAATAAAAACAAACCAGTGAATTGACAGATGGCCTGACCAACCCATCCACACTGACCCCACAAAAAAAAAAAAAAAGTACCCTCCAGCTACTAATTATAATGCTAACTCGCAAAATTTCCCTGCATTTTTAAACAATGGAAAAATGATGGTGGGATGATACTTAGAAGAATGGCTTCTTGTCAGTCTCCACTAACAAAAATAGGCAACACGAAGTCAGCTACACCTCAGCATACTTATGTCCTTGGCAGTCACATTGGGTTTCAGGAGACACATACACACGTTATCACAATTATGGTGAAACGCTGAAAACCTGCAAAGGATTTTCAACATACTGGTTAATTGAAAGCTCTGAGGCATACTTCTTGGAACAAGCCAGTTTCCTGTGCCCACGCATAGAGAAGTATATAGAACCATGGTGGATTCCCAGCTCATGAAGCAAAGAATTCTTAAAGGAACGGGATTACCATGCGGATCCTGTTTAATTCTCTGAAACAGATCCGCAGTTTTCACCTGCCATACTAATACCCACTTCTCCTCTCTGGGAATAATAAAAACAAACCAGCGAACTGACAGAGGGCCTGACCAACACATCCACACCGACCCAACAGGAAAAGAAAAAACAAAACACCGTAGCCTCCAGCTACTAATTATAATGCTAACTTGCAAAATTATCCTGCATTTTTAAACAATGGAAAAATGATGGTGAGAGGATACTTAGAAGAATGGATTCTTGTCAGTCTCCACTAACAAAAATAGGCAAAACCAAGTCAGCTACGCCTCAGCATCGTTATGTTCGTGGCAGCCATCTTGGGTTTCAGGAGGCACAAACAAACGTTATCACAATTATGGTGAAACGCTGAACACCTGCAAATAATTTTCTACATAGTGGTTAATTGAAAATCTCTGCGGCATACTTCTTGGAACAAGCCAGTTACCTGTTCCCACGCAAAGAGGAGTATATAGAACCATAGTGCATTTCCAGCTGATGAAGTAAAGGATTATTAAAGGAATGGGATGACCATGGGGATCATCATTAATTCTCTGAAACAGAATCCGCCCTTTTCACCTGCCAAACACATGCCCACGTCTCCTCTCTGGGGATAATAAAAACTAACCAGCAAACTGACAGAGGGCCTGATCAACACATCCACATCGACCACACACACACAAAAATACCGTACCCTCCAGCTACTAATTATAATGCTAACTTGCAAAATTTCCCTGCATTTTAAAACAATGGAAAAATGGTGGTGGGATGATACTTAGAAGAATGGCTTCTTGTCTGTCTCCACTAACAAAAATAGGCAACACCAAGTCAGCTACTCCTCAGCATAGTTATGTCCGTCGCAGCCTTCTTGGGTTTCAGGAGGCACATACAAACGTTATCAAAATTATGGTGAAACGCTGAAAACCTGCAAATAATTTTCAACGTACTGGTTAATTTGAAAACTCTCCAGCATACTTCTTGGAACAAGCCAGGTACCTGTGCCCACGCATAGAGGAGTATATAGAAACATGGTGGAATCCCAGCTGATGAAGCAAAGGATTCTTAAAGGAATGAGATGACCATGCGGATCCTATTTAATTCTCCGAAACAGAATCCTCACTTTTCACCTGCCAAACACATGCCCATTACTCTTCTCTGGGGATAATAAAAACAAACCAGCGATCTGACAGAGGGCCTGAACACCCATCCTGACCGACCCCACAAAAAAAAAAGTACCGTCCAGCTACTAATTATAATGCCAATTTGCAAAATTTCCCTGCATTTTTAAACAATGGAGAAATGATGGTGGGATGATACTTAGAAGAATGGCTTCTTGTCAGTCTCCACTGACAAAAATAGGCAACACCAAGTCGCTACGCCTCAGCATAGTTATGTCCATAGCAGCCATATTTTGTTTCAGTAGGCACACACACACGTTATCACAATTATGGTGAAACGCTGAAAACCTGCAAAGGATTTTCAACATACTGGTTAATTGAAAAGCTCTGAGGCATACTTCTTGGAACAAGCCAGTTTCCTGTGCCCACGCATAGAGAAGTATATAGAATCATGGTGGATTCCCAGCTCATGAAGCAAAGGATTCTTAAAGGAACGGGATTACCATGCGGATCCTGTTTAATTTTCTTAAACAGATCCGCAGTTTTCACCTGCCATACTAATACCCACTTCTCCTCTCTGGGGATAATAAAAACAAACCAGCGAACTGACAGAGGGCCTGACCAACACATCCACACCGACCCCACAGGAAAAAAAAAAAAACACCGTAGCCTCCAGCTACTAATTATAATGCTAACTTGCAAAATTTTCCTGCATTTTTAAACAATGGAAAAATGATGGTGAGATGATACTTAGAAGAATGGATTCTTGTCAGTCTCCACTAACAAAAATAGGCAATACCAAGTCAGCTACGCCTCAGCATCGTTATGTCCGTCACAGCCTTCTTGGGTTTCAGGAGGCACAACAAACGTTATCACAATTATGGTGAAACGCCGAACACCTGCAAATAATTTTCTACCTAGTGGTTAATTTAAAAGCTCTGCGGCATACTTCTTGGAACAAGCCAGTTACCTGTTCCCACGCAAAGAGGAGTATATAGAACCATGGTGGATTTCCAGCTGATGAAGTAAAGGATTATTAAAGGAATGGGATGACCATGGGGATCATCATTAATTCTCTGAAACAGAATCCGCCCTTTTCACCTGCCAAACACATGCCCACTTCTCCTCTCTGGGGATAATAAAAACTAACCAGCGAACTGACAGAGGGCCTGATCAACACATCCACATCGACCACACACACACAAAAAAACCGTACCCTCCAGCTACTAATTATAATGCTAACTTGCAAAATTTCCCTGCATTTTAAAACAATGAAAAAATGGTGGTGGGATGATACTTAGAAGAATGGCTTCTTGTCAGTCTCCACTAACAAAAATAGGCAACACCAAGTCAGCTACTCCCCAGCATAGTTATGTCCGTCGCAGCTTTCTTGGGTTTCAGGAGGCACAAACAAACGTTATCACAATTATGGTGAAACGCTGAACACCTGCAAATAATTTTCAACGTACTGGCTAATTGAAAAGCTCTGCGGCATACTTCTTGGAACAAGCCAGTTACCTGTTTCCACGCAAAGAGGAGTATATAGAACCATGGTGGATTTCCAGCTGAAGAAATAAAGGATTATTAAAGGAACGGGATGACCATGGGGATCATCGTTAATTCTCTGAAACAGAATCCGCCCTTTTCACCTGCCAAACACATGCCCACTTCTCCTCTCTGGGGATAATAAAAACTAACCAGTGAACTGACAGAGGGCCTGACCCACCCATCCACATCGAACACACACAAAAAAAAACCGTACCCTCCAGCTACTAATTGTAATGCTAACTTGCAAAATTTCCCTGCATTTTAAAACAATGGAAAAATGGTGGTGGGATGATACTTAGAAGAATGGCTTCTTATCTGTCTCCACTAAGAAAAATAGGCAACACCAAGTCAGCTACTCCTCAGCATAGTTATGTCTGTCGCAGCCTTCTTGGGTTTCAGGAGGCACATACAAAGGTTATCAAAATTATGGTGAAACGCTGAAAACCTGCAAATAATTTTCAACGTACTGGTTAATTTGAAAACTCTCCAGCATACTTCTTGGAACAAGCCAGGTACCTGTGCCCACGCATAGAGGAGTATATAGAAACATGGTGGAATCCCAGCTGATGAAGCAAAGGATTCTTAAAGGAATGAGATGACCATGCGGATCCTGTTTAATTCTCCGAAACA
This sequence comes from Eulemur rufifrons, assembly GCF_041146395.1. NCBI lineage: Eukaryota > Metazoa > Chordata > Mammalia > Primates > Lemuridae > Eulemur > Eulemur rufifrons. The sequence goes on from NW_027182815.1 coordinate 3,834,571, forward strand.
GAATCCTCACTTTTCCCCTGCCAAACACATGCCCATTACTCTTCTCTGGGGATAATAAAAACAAACCAGCGATCTGACAGAGGGCCTGAACACCCATCCTGACCGACCCCACAAAAAAAAAAAGTACCGTCCAGCTACTAATTATAATGCCAATTTGCAAAATTTCCCTGCATTTTTAAACAATGGAGAAATGATGGTGGGATGATACTTAGAAGAATGGCTTCTTGTCAGTCTCCACTGACAAAAATAGGCAACACCAAGTCAGCTACGCCTCAGCATAGTTATGTCCGTAGCAGCCATATTTTGTTTCAGTAGGCACATACACACGTTATCACAATTATGGTGAAACGCTGAAAACCTGCAAAGGATTTTCAACATACTGGTTAATTGAAAAGCTCTGAGGCATACTTCTTGGAACAAGCCAGTTTCCTGTGCCCACGCATAGAGAAGTATATAGAATCATGGTGGATTCCAAGCTCATGAAGCAAAGGATTCTTAAAGGAACGGGATTACCATGCGGATCCTGTTTAATTCTCTGAAACAGATCCGCAGTTTTCACCTGCCGTACTAATACCCACTTCTCCTCTCTTGGGATAATAAAAACAAACCAGCGAACTGACAGAGGGCCTGACCAACACATCCACACCGACCCCACAGGAAAAAAAAAAAAACACCGTAGCCTCCAGCTACTAATTATAATGCTAACTTGCAAAATTTTCCTGCATTTTTAAACAATGGAAAAATGATGGTGAGATGATACTTAGAAGAATGGATTCTTGTCAGTCTCCACTAACAAAAATAGGCAATACCAAGTCAGGTACGCCTCAGCATCGTTATGTCCGTCGCAGCCTTCTTGGGTTTCAGGAGGCACAAACAAACGTTATCACAATTATGGTGAAACGCTGAACACCTGCAAATAATTTTCAACGTAGTGGTTAATTGAAAAGCTCTGCGGCATACTTCTTGGAACAAGCCAGTTACCTGTTCCCACGCAAAGAGGAGTATATAGAACCATGGTGGATTTCCAGCTGATGAAGTAAAGGATTATTAAAGGAATGGGATGACCATGGGGATCATCATTAATTCTCTGAAACAGAATCCGCCCTTTTCACCTGCCAAACACATGCCCACATCTCCTCTCTGGGGATAATAAAAACTAACCAGCGAACTGACAGAGGGCCTGGCCCCCCCATTCACATCGACCACACAAAAAAAAAAAACATACCCTCCAGCTACTTATTATAATGCTAACTTGCAAAATTTCCCGGCACTCTAAAAAATGCAAAAATGGTGGTGGGATGATACTTAGAAGAATGGCTTCTTGTCTGTCTCCACTAACAAAAATAGGCAACACCAAGTCAGCTACTCCTCAGCATAGTTATGTCCGTCGCAGCCTTCTTGGGTTTCAGGAGGCACATACAAACGTTATCACAATTATGGTGAAACGCTGAACAGCTGCAAATAATTTTCAACGTACTGGTTAATTTGAAAACTCTCCAGCATACTTCTTGGAACAAGCCAGGTACCTGTGCCCACGCATAGAGGAGTATATAGAAACATAGTGGAATCCCAGCTGATGAAGCAAAGGATTCTTAAAGGAATGAGATGACCATGCGGATCCTGTTTAATTCTCTGAAACAGAATCCGCACTTTTCACCTGCCAAACACATGCCCACTACTCTTCTCTTGGGATAATAAAAACAAACCAGCGATCTGACAGAGGGCCTGAACACCCATCCTGACCGACCACACACAAAAAAAAGTACCCTCCAGCTACTAATTATAATGCCAATTTGCAAAATTTCCCTGCACTTTTAAACAATTGAGAAATGATGGTGGGATGATACTTAGAAGAATGGCTTCTTGTCAGTCTCCACTGACAAAAATAGGCAACACCAAGTAAGCTACGCCTCAGCATAGTTATGTCCGTAGCAGCCATATTTGGTTTCAGTAGGCACATACACACGTTATCACAATTATGGTGAAACGCTGAAAACCTGCAAAGGATTTTCAACATACTGGTTAATTGAAAAGCTATGAGGCATACTTCTTGGAACAAGCCAGTTTCCTGTGCCCACGCATAGAGAAGTATATAGAAACATGGTGGATTCCCAGCTCATGAAGCAAAGGATTCTTAAAGGAACGGGATTACCATGCGGATCCTGTTTAATTCTCTGAAACAGATCCGCAGTTTTCACCTGCCATACTAATACCCACTTCTCCTCTCTGGGGATAATAAAAACAAGCCAGCGAACTGACAGAGGGCCTGACCAACACATCCACACCGACCCCACAGGAAAAAAAAAAAAAACACCCTAGCCTCCAGCTACTAATTATAATGCTAACTAGCAAATTTTTCCTGCATTTTTAAACAATGGAAAAATGATGGTGAGAGGATACTTAGAAGAATGGATTCTTGTTAGTCTCCACTAACAAAAATAGGCAACACCAAGTCAGCTACTCCTCAGCATAGTTATGTCCGTCGCTGCCTTCTTGGGTTTCAGGAGGCCCAAACAAACGTTATCACAATTATGGTGAAACGCTGAACACCTGGAAATAATTTTCAACGTAGTGTTTAATTGAAAAGCTCTGCGGCATACTTCTTGGAACAAGCCAGTTACCTGTTCCCACGCAAAGAGGAGTATATAGAACCATGGTGGATTTCCAGCTGATGAGGTAAAGGATTATTAAAGGAACGGGATGACCATGGGGATCATCGTTAATTCTCTGAAACAGAATCCGCCCTTTTCTCCTGCCAAACACATGCCCACTTCTCCTCTCTGGTTATAATTAAAACTAACCAGCGAACTGACAGCGGGCCTGACCCCCCCATCCACATCGACCACACAAAAAAAAAAAATCGTACCCTCCAGCTACTTATTATAATGCTAACTTGCAAAATTTCCCTGCATTTTAAAACAATGTAAAAATGGTTGTGGGATGATACTTAGAAGAATGGCTTCTTGTCTGTTTCCACTAACAAAAATAGGCAACACCAAGTCAGCTACTCCTCAGCATAGTTATGTCCGTCGCAGCCTTCTTGGATTTCAGGAGGCACATACAAACGTTACCAAAATTATGGTGAAACGCTGAAAATCTGCAAATAATTTTCCACGTACTGGTTAATTTGAAAACTCTCCAGCATACTTCTTGGAACAAGCCAGGTACCTGTGCCCATGCATAGAGGAGTATATGGAAACATGGTGGAATCCCAGCTGATGAAGCAAAGGATACTTAAAGGAATGAGATGACCATGCGGATCCTGTTTAATTCTCTGAAACAGAATCCGCACTTTTCACCTGCCAAACACATGCCCACTTCTCCTCTTTGGGGATAATAAAAACAAACCAGTGAATTGACAGATGGCCTGACCAACCCATCCACACCGACCCCACAAAAAAAAAAAGTACCCTCCAGCTACTAATTATAATGCTAACTCGCCAAATTTCCCTGCATTTTTAAACAATGGAAAAATGATGGTGGGATGATACTTAGAAGAATGGCTTCTTGTCAGTCTCCACTAACAAAAATAGGCAACACGAAGTCAGCTACACCTCAGCATACTTATGTCCTTGGCAGTCACATTGGGTTTCAGGAGACACATACACACGTTATCACAATTATGGTGAAACGCTGAAAACCTGCAAAGGATTTTCAACATACTGGTTAATTGAAAAGCTCTGAGGCATACTTCTTGGAACAAGCCAGTTTCCTGTGCCCACGCATAGACAAGTATATAGAACCATGGTGGATTTCCAGCTCATGAAGCAAAGGATTCTTAAAGATACGGGATTACCATGCGGATCCTGTTTAATTCTCTGAAACAGATCCGCAGTTTTCACCTGCCATACTAATACCCACTTCTCCTCTCTGGGGATAATAAAACCAAACCAGCGAACTGACAGAGGGCCTGACCAACACATCCACACCGACCCAACAGGAAAAGAAAAAACAAAACACCGTAGCCTCCAGCTACTAATTATAATGCTAACTTGCAAAATTATCCTGCATTTTAAAACAATGGAAAAATGGTGGTGGGATGATACTTAGAAGAATGGCTTCTTGTCTGTTTCCACTAACAAAAATAGGCAACACCAAGTCAGCTACTCCTCAGTATAGTTATGTCAGTCGCAGCCTTCTTGGGTTTCAGGAGGCCCAAGCAAACGTTATCACAATTATGGTGAAACGCTGAACACCTGCAAATAATTTTCACCGTAGTGATTAATTGAAAAGCTCTGTGGCATACTTCTTGGAACAAGCCAGTTACCTGATCCCACGCAAGGAGGAGTATACAGAAGCATGGTGGATTTCCAGCTGATGAAGTAAAGGATTATTAAAGGAACGGGATGACCATGGGGATCATCGTTAATTCTCTGAAACAGAATCCGCCCTTTTCACCTGCCAAACACATGCCCACTTCTCCTCTCTGGTTGTAATAAAAACTAACCAGCGAACTGACAGAGGGCCTGACCCACCCATCCACATCGACCACACACAAAAAAAAAAATGTACCCTCCAGCTACTAATTATAATGCTAACTTGCAAAATTTCCCTGCATTTTAAAACAATGGAAAAATGGTGGTGGGATGATACTTAGAAGAATGGCTTCTTGTCTGCCTCCACTAACAAAAATAGGCAACACCAAGTCAGCTACTCCTCAGCATAGTTATGTCCGTCGCAGCCTTCTTGGGTTTCAGGAGGCACAAACAAACGTTATCACAATTATGGTGAAACGCTGAACACCTGCAAGTAATTTTCAACGTAGTGGTTAATTGAAGAGCTCTGCGGCATACTTCTTGGAACAAGCCAGTTTCCTGTTCCCACGCAAAGAGGAGTATATAGAACCATGGAGGATTTCCAGCTGATGAAGTAAAGGATTATTAAAGGAACGGGATGACCATGGGGATCATCGTTAATTCTCTGAAACAGAATCCGCCCTTTTCACCTGCCAAACACATGCCCACTTCTCCTCTCTGGGGATAATAAAAACTAACCAGCGAACTGACAGAGGGCCTGCCCCTCCCATCCACATCGACCACACACACAAAAAAACCGTACCCACCAGCTACTAATTATAATGCTAACTTGCAAAATTTCCCTGCATTTTAAAACAATGGAAAAATGGTAGTGGGATGATACTTAGAAGAATGGCTTCTTGTCAGTCTCCACTAACAAAAATAGGCAACACCAAGTCAGCTACTCCTCAGCATAGTTATGTCCGTCGCAGCCTTCTTCTGTTTCAGGAGGCACAAACAAACGTTATCACAATTATGGTGAAACGCTGAACACCTGCAAATAATTTTCAACATACTGGTTAATTTGAAAACTCTCCAGCATACTTCTTGGAACAAGCCAGGTACCTGTGCCCACGCATAGAGGAGTATATAGAAACATGGTGGAATCCCAGCTGATGAAGCAAAGGATTCTTAAAGGAATGAGATGACCATGCGGATCCTGTTTAATTCTCTGAAACAGAATCCGCACTTTTCACCTGCCAAACACATGCCCACTACTCTCCTCTGGGGATAATAAAAACAAACCAGCGATCTGACAGAGGGCCTGAATACCCATCCTGACCGACCCCACAAAAAAAAAGTACCCTCCAGCTACTAATTATAATGCCAATTTGCAAAATTTCCCTGCATTTTTAAACAATGGAGAAATGATGGTGGGATGATACTTAGAAGAATGGCTTCTTGTCAGTCTCCACTGACAAAAAAAGGCAACACCAAGTCAGCTACGCCTCGGCATAGTTATGTCCGTAGCAGCCATATTTTGTTTCAGTAGGCACATACACACGTTATCACAATTATGGTGAAACGCTGAAAACCTGCAAAGGATTTTCAACATACTGGTTAATTGAAAAGCTCTGAGGCATACTTCTTGGAAAAAGCCAGTTTCCTATGCCCACGCATAGAGAAGTATATAGAACCATGGTGGATTCCCAGCTCATGAAGCAAAGGATTCTTTAAGGAACGGGATTACCATGCGGATCCTGTTTAATTCTCTAAAACAGATCCGCACCTTTCACCTGCCAAACACATGCCCACTTCTCCTCTCTGGGGATAATAAAAACAAACCAGTGAATTGACAGATGGCCTGATCAACCCATCCACACTGACCCCACAAAAAAAAAAAAAGTACCCTCCAGCTACTAATTATAATGCTAACTTGCAAAATTTCCCTGCATTTTTAAACAATGGAAAAATGGTGGTGGGATGATACTTAGAAGAATGGCTTCTTGTCAGTCTCCACTGACAAAAATAGGCAACACGAAGTCAGCTACGCTTCAGCGTACTTTTGTCCTTGGCAGCGATATTGGGTTTCAGGAGACACATAAACACGTTATCACAATTATGGTGAAACGCTGAAAACCTGCAAAGGATTTTCAACATACTGGTTAATTGAAAAGCTCTGAGGCATACTTCTTGGATCAAGCCAGTTTCCTGTGCCCACGCATAGAGAAGTACATAGAATCATGGTGGATTCCAAGCTCATGAAGCAAAGGATTCTTAAAGGAACGGGATTACCATGCGGATCCTGTTTAATTCTCTGAAACAGATCCGCAGTTTTCACCTGCCATACTAATACCCACTTCTCCTCTCTGGGGATAATAAAAACAAACCAGCGAACTGACAGAGGGCCTGACCAACACATCCACACCGACCCCACAGGAAAAAAAAAAAAAAACACCGTAGCCTCCAGCTACTAATTATAATGCTAACTTGCACAATTTTCCTGCATTTTTAAACAATGGAAAAATGATGGTGAGATGACACTTAGAAGAATGGATGCTTGTCAGTCTCCACTAACAAAAATAGGCAAAACCAAGTCAGCTACGCCTCAGCATCGTTATGTTCGTGGCAGCCATCTTGGGTTTCAGGAGGCACAAACAAACGTTATCACAATTATGGTGAAACGCTGAACACCTGCAAATAATTTTCAACGTAGTGGTTAATTGAAAACTCTGGGGCATACTTCTTGGAACAAGCCAGTTACCTGTTCCCACGCAAAGAGGAGTATATAAAACCATGGTGGATTTCCAGCTGATGAAGTAAAGGATTATTAAAGGAAGGGGATGACCATGGGGATCATCGTTAATTCTCTGAAACAGAATCCGCCCTTTTCTCCTGCCAAACACATGCCCACTTCTCCTCTCTGGTTATAATAAAAACTAACCAGCGAACTGACAGAGGTCCTGACACTCCCATCCACATCGACCACACACACAAAAAAACCGTACCCTCCACCTACTAATTATAATGCTAACTTGCAAAATTTCCCTGCATTTTAAAACAATGGAAAAATGGTGGTGGGATAATACTTAGAAGAATGGCTTTCTTGTCTGTCCCCACTAACAAAAAAAGGCAACACCAAGTCAGCTACTCCTCAGCATAGTTATCTCCGTCGCAGCCTTCTTGGGTTTCAGGAGGCACATACAAACGTTATCAAAATTATGGTGAAACGCTGAAAACCTGCAAATAATTTTCAACGTACTGGTTAATTTGAAAACTCTCCAGCATACTTCTTGGAACAAGCCAGGTACCTGTGCCCACGCATAGAGGAGTATATAGAAACATGGTGGAATCCCAGCTGATGAAGCAAAGGATTCTTAAAGGAATGAGATGACCATGCGGATCCTGTTTAATTCTCTGAAACAGAATCCACACTTTTCACCTGCCAAACACATGCCCACTACTCTTCTCTGGCGATAATAAAAACAAACCAGCGATCTGACAGAGGCCCTGAACACCCATCCTGACGGACCCCACAAAAAAATAGTTCCCTCCAGCTACTAATTATAATGCCAATTTGCAAAATTTCCCTGCATTTTTAAACAATGGAGAAATGATGGTGGGATGATACTTAGAAGAATGGCTTCTTGTCAGTCTCCACTGAGAAAAATAGGCAACACTAAGTCAGCTACGCCTCAGCATAGTTATGTCCGTAGCAGCCATATTTGGTTTCAGTAGGCACATACACACGTTATCACAATTATGGTGAAACGCTGAAAACCTGCAAAGGATTTTCAACATACTGGTTAATTGAAAAGCTCTGAGGCATACTTCTTGGAACAAGCCAGTTTCCTGTGCCCACGCATAGAGAAGTATATAGAACCATGCTGGATTCCCAGCTCATGAAGCAAAGGATTCTTAAAGGAACGGGATTACCATGCGGATCCTGTTTAATTCTCTGAAACAGATCCGCAGTTTTCACCTGCCATACTAATACCCACTTCTCCTCTCTGGGCATAATAAAAACAAACCAGCGAACTGACAGAGGGCCTGACCAACACATCCACACCGACCCCACAGGAAAAAAAAAAAAAAACACCGTAGCCTCCAGCTACCAATTATAAAGCTAACTTGCAAAATTTTCCTGCATTTTTAAACAATGGAAAAGTGATGGTGAGATGATACTTAGAAGAATGGATTCTTGTCAGTCTCCACTAACAAAAATAGGCAAAACCAAGTCAGCTACGCCTCAGCATCGTCATGTTCGTGGCAGCCTTCTTGGGTTTCAGGAGGCACAAACAAACGTTATCACAATTATGGTGAAACGCTGAACACCTCCAAATAATTTTCAACGTAGTTGTTAATTGAAAATCTCTGCGGCATACTTCTTGGAACAAGCCAGTTACCTGTTCCCACGCAAAGAGGAGTATATAGAACCATGGTGGATTTCCAGCTGAGGAAGTAAAGGATTATTAAAGGAACAGGATGAGCATGGGGATCATCGTTAATTCTCTGAAAAAGAATCCACACTTTTCACCTGCCAAACACATGCCCACTTCTCCTCTCTGGGGATAATAAAAACTAACCAGCGAACTGACAGAGGGCCTGACCCACCCATCCACATCGACCACACACAAAAAAACACCGTACCCTCCAGCTACTAATTATAATGCTAACTTGCAAAATTTCCCTGCTATTTAAAACAATGCAAAAATGGTGGTGGGATGATACTTAGAAGAATGGCTTCTTGTCTGTCTCCACTAACAAAAATAGGCAACACCAAGTCAGCTACTCCTCAGCATAGTTATGTCCGTCGCAGCCTTCTTGGGTTTCAGGAGGCACATACAAACGTTATCAAAATTATGGTGAAACGCTGAAAACCTGCAAATAATTTTCAACGTAGTGGTTAATTGAAAAGCTCTGCGGCATACTTCTTGGAACAAGCCAGGTACCTGTGCCTACGAATAGAGGAGTATATAGAAACATGGTGGAATCCCAGCTGATGAAGCAAAGGATTCTTAAAGGAATGAGATGACCATGCGGATCCTGTTTAATTCTCTGAAACAGAATCCGCACTTTTCACCTGCCAAACACATGCCCACTTCTCCTCTCTGGGGATAATAAAAACAAACCAGTGAATTGAAAGATGGCCTGACCAACCCATCCACACTGACCCCACAAAAAAAAAAAAGTACCCTCCAGCTACTAATTATAATGCTAACTTGCAAAATTTTCCTGCATTTTTAAACAATGGAAAAATGATGGTGAGATGATACTTAGAAGAATGGATTCTCGTCAGTCTCCACTAACAAAAATAGGCAAAACCAAGTCAGCTACGCCTCAGCATCCTTAAGTTCGTGGCAGCCACCTTGGGTTTCAGGAGGCACAAACAAACGTTATCACAATTATGGTGAAACGCTGAACACCTGCAAATAATTTTCAACGTACTTGTTAATTGAAAAGCTCTGCGGCATACTTCTTGGAACAAGCCAGTTACCTGTTCCCACGCAAAGAGGAGTATATACAACCATGGTGGATTTCCAGCTGATGAAGTAAAGGATTATTAAAGGAAGGGGATGACCATGGGGATCATCGTTAATTCTCTGAAACAGAATCCGCCCTTTTCACCTGCCAAACACATGCCCACTTCTCCTCTCTGGGGATAATAAAAACTAACCAGCGAACTGACAGAGGGCCTGCCCCTCCCATCCACATCGACCACACACACAAAAAAACCGTACCCACCAGCTACTAATTATAATGCTAACTTGCAAAATTTCCCTGCATTTTAAAACAATGGAAAAATGGTAGTGGGATGATACTTAGAAGAATGGCTTCTTGTCAGTCTCCACTAACAAAAATAGGCAACACCAAGTCAGCTACTCCTCAGCATAGTTATGTCCGTCGCAGCCTTCTTCTGTTTCAGGAGGCACAAACAAACGTTATCACAATTATGGTGAAACGCTGAACACCTGCAAATAATTTTCAACGTACTGGTTAATTTGAAAACTCTCCAGCATACTTCTTGGAACAAGCCAGGTACCTGTGCCCACGCATAGAGGAGTATATAGAAACATGGTGGAATCCCAGCTGATGAAGCAAAGGATTCTTAAAGGAATGAGATGACCATGCGGATCCTGTTTAATTCTCTGAAACAGAATCCGCACTTTTCACCTGCCAAACACATGCCCACTACTCTTCTCTGGGGATAATAAAAACAAACCAGCGATCTGACAGAGGGCCTGAACACCCATCCTGACCGACCCCACAAAAAAAAAGTACCCTCCAGCTACTAATTATAATGCCAATTTGCAAAATTTCCCTGCATTTTTAAACAATGGAGAAATGATGGTGGGATGATACTTAGAAGAATGGCTTCTTGTCAGTCTCCACTGACAAAAAAAGGCAACACCAAGTCAGCTACGCCTCGGCATAGTTATGTCCGTAGCAGCCATATTTGGTTTTAGTAGGCACATACACAGGTTATCACAATTATGGTGAAACGCTGAAAACCTGCAAAGGATTTTCAACATACTGGTTAATTGAAAAGCTCTGAGGCATACTTCTTGGAAAAAGCCAGTTTCCTATGCCCACGCATAGAGAAGTATATAGAACCATGGTGGATTCCCAGCTCATGAAGCAAAGGATTCTTTAAGGAACGGGATTTCCATGCGGATCCTGTTTAATTCTCTAAAACAGATCCGCACCTTTCACCTGCCAAACACATGCCCACTTCTCCTCTCTGGGGATAATAAAAACAAACCAGTGAATTGACAGATGGCCTGATCAACCCATCCACACTGACCCCACAAAAAAAAAAAAGTACCCTCCAGCTACTAATTATAATGCTAACTTGCAAAATTTCCCTGCATTTTTAAACAATGGAAAAATGGTGGTGGGATGATACTTAGAAGAATGGCTTCTTGTCAGTCTCCACTGACAAAAATAGGCAACACGAAGTCAGCTACGCTTCAGCGTACTTTTGTCCTTGGCAGCGATATTGGGTTTCAGGAGACACATAAACACGTTATCACAATTATGGTGAAACGCTGAAAACCTGCAAAGGATTTTCAACATACTGGTTAATTGAAAAGCTCTGAGGCATACTTCTTGGAACAAGCCAGTTTCCTGTGCCCACGCATAGAGAAGTACATAGAATCATGGTGGATTCCAAGCTCATGAAGCAAAGGATTCTTAAAGGAACGGGATTACCATGCGGATCCTGTTTAATTCTCTGAAACAGATCCGCAGTTTTCACCTGCCATACTAATACCCACTTCTCCTCTCTGGGGATAATAAAAACAAACCAGCGAACTGACAGAGGGCCTGACCAACACATCCACACCGACCCCCAGGAAAAAAAAAAAAAAACACCGTAGCCTCCAGCTACTAATTATAATGCTAACTTGCACAATTTTCCTGCATTTTTAAACAATGGAAAAATGATGGTGAGATGACACTTAGAAGAATGGATGCTTGTCAGTCTCCACTAACAAAAATAGGCAAAACCAAGTCAGCTACGCCTCAGCATCGTTATGTTCGTGGCAGCCATCTTGGGTTTCAGGAGGCACAAACAAACGTTATCACAATTATGGTGAAACGCTGAACACCTGCAAATAATTTTCAACGTAGTGGTTAATTGAAAACTCTGGGGCATACTTCTTGGAACAAGCCAGTTACCTGTTCCCACGCAAAGAGGAGTATATACAACCATGGTGGATTTCCAGCTGATGAAGTAAAGGATTATTAAAGGAAGGGGATGACCATGGGGATCATCGTTAATTCTCTGAAACAGAATCCGCCCTTTTCTCCTGCCAAACACATGCCCACTTCTCCTCTCTGGTTATAATAAAAACTAACCAGCGAACTGACAGAGGTCCTGACACTCCCATCCACATCGACCACACACACAAAAAAACCGTACCCTCCACCTACTAATTATAATGCTAACTTGCAAAATTTCCCTGCATTTTAAAACAATGGAAAAATGGTGGTGGGATAATACTTAGAAGAATGGCTTTCTTGTCTGTCCCCACTAACAAAAAAAGGCAACACCAAGTCAGCTACTCCTCAGCATAGTTATCTCCGTCGCAGCCTTCTTGGGTTTCAGGAGGCACATACAAACGTTATCAAAATTATGGTGAAACGCTGAAAACCTGCAAATAATTTTCAACGTACTGGTTAATTTGAAAACTCTCCAGCATACTTCTTGGAACAAGCCAGGTACCTGTGCCCACGCATAGAGGAGTATATAGAAACATGGTGGAATCCCAGCTGATGAAGCAAAGGATTCTTAAAGGAATGAGATGACCATGCGGATCCTGTTTAATTCTCTGAAACAGAATCCACACTTTTCACCTGCCAAACACATGCCCACTACTCTTCTCTGGCGATAATAAAAACAAACCAGCGATCTGACAGAGGCCCTGAACACCCATCCTGACGGACCCCACAAAAAAATAGTTCCCTCCAGCTACTAATTATAATGCCAATTTGCAAAATTTCCCTGCATTTTTAAACAATGGAGAAATGATGGTGGGATGATACTTAGAAGAATGGCTTCTTGTCAGTCTCCACTGAGAAAAATAGGCAACACTAAGTCAGCTACGCCTCAGCATAGTTATGTCCGTAGCAGCCATATTTGGTTTCAGTAGGCACATACACACGTTATCACAATTATGGTGAAACGCTGAAAACCTGCAAAGGATTTTCAACATACTGGTTAATTGAAAAGCTCTGAGGCATACTTCTTGGAACAAGCCAGTTTCCTGTGCCCACGCATAGAGAAGTATATAGAACCATGCTGGATTCCCAGCTCATGAAGCAAAGGATTCTTAAAGGAACGGGATTACCATGCGGATCCTGTTAAATTCTCTGAAACAGATCCGCAGTTTTCACCTGCCATACTAATACCCACTTCTCCTCTCTGGGCATAATAAAAACAAACCAGCGAACTGACAGAGGGCCTGACCAACACATCCACACCGACCCCACAGGAAAAAAAAAAAAAAAACACCGTAGCCTCCAGCTACCAATTATAAAGCTAACTTGCAAAATTTTCCTGCATTTTTAAACAATGGAAAAGTGATGGTGAGATGATACTTAGAAGAATGGATTCTTGTCAGTCTCCACTAACAAAAATAGGCAAAACCAAGTCAGCTACGCCTCAGCATCGTCATGTTCGTGGCAGCCTTCTTGGGTTTCAGGAGGCACAAACAAACGTTATCACAATTATGGTGAAACGCTGAACACCTCCAAATAATTTTCAACGTAGTTGTTAATTGAAAATCTCTGCGGCATACTTCTTGGAACAAGCCAGTTACCTGTTCCCACGCAAAGAGGAGTATATAGAACCATGGTGGATTTCCAGCTGAGGAAGTAAAGGATTATTAAAGGAACAGGATGAGCATGGGGATCATCGTTAATTCTCTGAAACAGAATCCACACTTTTCACCTGCCAAACACATGCCCACTTCTCCTCTCTGGGGATAATAAAAACTAACCAGCGAACTGACAGAGGGCCTGACCCACCCATCCACATCGACCACACACAAAAAAACACCGTACCCTCCAGCTACAAATTATAATGCTAACTTGCAAAATTTCCCTGCTATTTAAAACAATGCAAAAATGGTGGTGGGATGATACTTAGAAGAATGGCTTCTTGTCTGTCTCCACTAACAAAAATAGGCAACACCAAGTCAGCTACTCCTCAGCATAGTTATGTCCGTCGCAGCCTTCTTGGGTTTCAGGAGGCACATACAAACGTTATCAAAATTATGGTGAAACGCTGAAAACCTGCAAATAATTTTCAACGTAGTGGTTAATTGAAAAGCTCTGCGGCATACTTCTTGGAACAAGCCAGGTACCTGTGCCTACGAATAGAGGAGTATATAGAAACATGGTGGAATCCCAGCTGATGAAGCAAAGGATTCTTAAAGGAATGAGATGACCATGCGGATCCTGTTTAATTCTCTGAAACAGAATCCGCACTTTTCACCTGCCAAACACATGCCCACTTCTCCTCTCTGGGGATAATAAAAACAAACCAGTGAATTGAAAGATGGCCTGACCAACCCATCCACACTGACCCCACAAAAAAAAAAAAGTACCCTCCAGCTACTAATTATAATGCTAACTTGCAAAATTTTCCTGCATTTTTAAACAATGGAAAAATGATGGTGAGATGATACTTAGAAGAATGGATTCTTGTCAGTCTCCACTAACAAAAATAGGCAAAACCAAGTCAGCTACGCCTCAGCATCCTTAAGTTCGTGGCAGCCACCTTGGGTTTCAGGAGGCACAAACAAACGTTATCACAATTATGGTGAAACGCTGAACACCTGCAAATAATTTTCAACGTACTTGTTAATTGAAAAGCTCTGCGGCATACTTCTTGGAACAAGCCAGTTACCTGTTCCCACGCAAAGAGGAGTATATAGAACCATGGTGGATTTCCAGCTGATGAAGTAAAGGATTATTAAAGGAACGGGATAGGCATGGGGATCATCGTTAATTCTCTGAAACAGAATACGCCCTTTTCACCTGCCAAACACATGCCCACTTCTCCTCTCTCGGGATAATAAAAACTAACCAGCTAACTGACACAGGGCATGACCCCCCCATCCACATCGACCACACACACAAAAAAAACCGTACCCTCCAGCTACTAATTATAATGGTAACTTCCTAAATTTCCCTTCATTTTTAACCAACGGAAAAATGATGGCGGCATGATACTTAGAAGAATGGCTTCTTGTCAGTCTCCACTAACAAAAATCGGCAAAACCAAGTCAGCTACGCCTCAGCATAGTTATGTCTGTGGCAGCCAACTTGGGTTTCAAGGCACATACAAACGTTGTCGCAATTATGATGAAACGCTGAACACCTGCAAATAATTTTCAATGTACTTTTTATTTGAAAAGCTCTGTGGCATACTTCTTGGAACAAGCCAGTAAGCTGTGCCCACCCATACGGGAGTATATAGAAACATGGTGGTTTCCAGCTGATGAAGCAAAGGATTCTTAAAGGAAGCGGATGACCATGCGGATCCTGTTTAATTCTTTGAAACAGAATCCGCACTTTTCACCTGCCAACAACATGCCCACTTCTCCTCTCTCGGGATAATAAAAACAAACCAGCGAACATCTAGAGGGCCTTGCACCCCCACCCACACCGACCCCACAAAAAAAAAAAGTATCCTCCAGCTACTAATTATAATACTAACTTGCAAAATTTCCCTGCATTTTAAAACAATGGAAAAATGGTGGTGGGATGATACTTAGAAGAATGGCTTCTTGTCTGTCTCCACTAACAAAAATAGGCAACACCAAGTCAGCTACTCCTCAGCATAGTTATGTCCGTCGCAGCCTTCTTGGGTTTCAGGAGGCACATACAAACGTTATCAAAATTATGGTGAAACGCTGAAAACCTGCAAATAATTTTCAACGTACTGGTTAATTTGAAAACTCTCCAGCATACTTCTTGGAACAAGCCAGGTACCTGTGCCCACGCATAGAGGAGTATATAGAAACATGGTGGAATCCCAGCTGATGAAGCAAAGGATTCTTAAAGGAATGAGATGACCATGCGGATCCTGTTTAATTCTCTGAAACAGAATCCGCCCTTTTCACCTGCCAAACACATGCCCACTTCTCCTCTCTGGGGATAATAAAAACAAACCAGTGAATTGACAGATGGCCTGACCAACCCATCCACACTGACCCCACAAAAAAAAAAAAAAAGTACCCTCCAGCTACTAATTATAATGCTAACTTGCAAAATTTCCCTGCATTTTTAAACAATGGAAAAATGGTGGTGGGATGATACTTAGAAGAATGGCTTCTTGTCAGTCTCCACTAACAAAAATAGGCAACACGAAGTCAGCAATGCCTCAGCATACTTATGTCCTTGGCAGCCATATTGGGATTCAGTAGGCACATACACACGTTATCACAATTATGGTGAAACGCTGAACACCTGCAAAGGATTTTCAACATACTGGTTAATTGAAAAGCTCTGAGGCATACTTCTTGGAACAAGCCAGTTTCCTGTGCCCACGCATAGAGAAGTATATAGAACCATGGTGGATTCCCAGCTCATGAAGCAAAGGATTCTTAAAGGAACGGGATTACCATGCGGATCCTGTTTAATTCTCTGAAACAGATCCGCAGTTTTCACCTGCCATACTAATACCCACTTCTCCTCTCTGGGGATAATAAAAACAAACCAGCGAACTGACAGAGGGCCTGACCAACACATCCACATCGACCCCACGGGAAAAAAAAAAAAAAACACCGTAGCCTCCAGCTACTAATTATAATGCTAACTTGCAAAATTTTCCTGTATTTTTAAACAATGGAAAAATGATGGTTAGATGATACTTAGAAGAATGGATTCTTGTCAGTCTCCACTAACAAAAATAGGCAAAACCAAGTCAGCTACGCCTCAGCATAGTTATGTTCGTGGCAGCCATCTGGGTTTCAGGAGGCACAAACAAACGTTATCACAATTATGGTGAAACGCTGAACACCTGCAAATAATTTTCAACGTAGTGGTTAATTGAAGAGCTCTGCGGCATACTTCTTGGAACAAGCCAGTTACCTGTTCCCACGCAAAGAGGAGTATATAGAACCATGGTGGATTTCCAGCTGATGAAGTAAAGGATTATTAAAGGAACGGGATGACCATGGGGATCATCGTTAATTCTCTGAAACAGAATCCGCCCTTTTCACCTGCCAAACACATGCCCACTTCTCCTCTCTGGGGATAATAAAAACTAACCAGCGAACTGACAGAGGGCCTGACGCCCCCCATCCACATCGACCACACACACAAAAAAAACCGTACCCTCCAGCTACTAATTATAATGCTAAGTTCCAAAATTTCCCTTCATTTTTAACCAACGGAAAAATGATGGCGGCATGATACTTAGAAGAATGGCTTCTTGTGAGTCTCCGCTAACAAAAATCGGCAAAACCAAGTCAGCTACGCCTCGGCATAGTTATGTCTGTGGCAGCCATCTTGGGTTTCAAGGCACATACAAACGTTGTCGCAATTATGATGAAACGCTGAACACCTGCAAATAATTTTCAATGTACTTTTTATTTGAAAACCTCTGTGGCATACTTCTTGGAACAAGCCAGTCACCTGTGCCCACCCATACGGGAGTATATAGAACCATGGTGGTTTCCCAGCTGATGAAGCAAAGGATTCTTAAAGGAAGCGGATGACCATGAGGATCCTGTTTAATTCTTTGAAACAGAATCCGCACTTTTCACCTGCCAACAACATGCCCACTTCTCCTCTATGGGGATAATAAAAACAAACCAGCGAACATCTAGAGGGCCTTGCACCCACATCCACACCGACACCACAAAAAAAAAAAATAGTACCCTCCAGCTACTAATTATAATGCTAACTTGCACAATTTCCCTGCATTTTTAAACAATGGAAAAATCATGGTGGGATGATACTTAGAAGAATGGCTTCTTGTCAGTCTCCACTGACAAAAATAGGAAACACCAAGTGAGCTACGCCTCAGCATAGTTATGTCCGTGGCAGCCATCTTGGGTTTCAGCAGGCACATACAAACCTTGTCACAATTATGGTGAAACGCTGAAAACCTGCAAATAATTTTCAACGTAGTGGTTAATTGAAAAGCTCTGCGGCATACTTCTTGGAACAAGCCAGGTACCTGTGCCCACGCATAGAGGAGTATATAGAACCATGGTGGATTCCCAGCTGATGAAGCAAAGGATTCTTTTTTTTTTTTTTTTTTTTTTTTTTTTGTTGAGACAGAGTCTCAATTTGTTGCCCAGGCTAGATTGAGTGCCGTGGCGTCAGCTTAGTTCACAGCAACCTCAGACTCCTCGGCTTAAACGATCCTACTGCCTCAGCCTCCCGAGTAGCTGGGACTACAGGCATGCGCCACTATGCCCGGCTAATTTTTTCTATATAGATTTTTAGTTGTCCATATAATGTCTTTCTATTTTTAGTAGAGACGGGGTCTCGCTCTTGCTCAGGCTGGTCTCGAACTCCTGACCTCGAGCGATCCACCCGCCTCGGCCTCCCAGAGTGCTAGGATTACAGGCGTGAGCCACCGCGCCCTTCCAGGATTCTTAAAGGAACGGGATGACCATGCGAATGCTGTTTAATTCTCTGAAAGAGTATCCGCACTTTTCAGCTGCCATCAAATGCCGACTTCCCCTCTCTGGGGATAATAAAAACAAACCAGCAAATTTATAAAGGGCCTGACCCCCCCATTGACACCGACCCGACGGAAAAAAAAAAAAAACGTACCCTCCAGCTACTAATTATAAAGCTAACTTGCAAAATTTCCCTGCATTTTTTAACAATGGAAAAATGACGGTGGGCTTATACTTAGAATGGCTTCTTGTTAGTCTCCGCTGACAAAAATAGGCAACACCAAGTCGGCTACACCTCAGCATAGTTATGTCCGTGGCAGCCATCTTGGGTTTCAGGAGGCACATACAAACGTTATTACAATTAGGGTGAAATGCTGAAAACCTGCAAATAATTTTCAACGTACTGGTTAATTGAAAAGCTCTGCAGCATACTTCTTGGAACAAGCCAGTTACCTGTGCCAACGCATAGAGGAGTATATAGAACCATGGTGGATTCCCAGCTGATGAAGCAAAGGATTCTTAAAGGAATGGGATGACCATGTGGATCCTGTTTAATTCTCTGAAATAGAATCCACACTTTTCACCTGCCAAACACATGCCCACTTGTCCTCTCTGGGGATAATAAAAGAAAACCAGCGAACTCACAGAGGGCCTGAAACGCCCATCCACTCCTACCCCACAAAAAAAGAAAAAAAAATACGTACCCTACATCTAATTATAATACTAACTTGCAAAATTTCCCTCCATTTTTACGCAATGGAAAAATGATGGTGGGATGATACTTAGAAGAATGTCTTCTTGTCAGTCTCCACTAACAAAAATAGGCATCAACAAGTCAGCTATGCCTCAGCATATTTATATCCGTGGCAGCCATCTTGGGTTTAAGGAGGCACATTCAAACGTTATCACAATTACGGTTAAACATGCTAAAAACCTGACAATTCTAAAAGTACTGGTTAATTCAAAAGCTCTGTCGCATACTTCTTGGAACAAGCCAGTTACCTGTGCCCATGCAAATAGAGGTCTAGAGAACCATAGTGGATTCCCAGGTGATGAATCAAAGGATTCTTAAAGGAACAGGCTCAAAAGTGCAGATCCTCTTTCAGTCTAAGTGTGAAACAGGATCCGCACATTTTGCCTGCAACACACATTCGCCCTTCTCATCTCTAGGGATAACAAAAACAGCCCATCGGATTTACAGATGCCCTGCCCCCGGCCCCCACCACCCCACACAAAATAGTCTGCTCCAGCGACTCGTCCTTATGCTATCTGGTGAAAGGTCATAAGCCTTTTAAAAAACTGGAGATAGGATGGTAGAATTATACCTAAAAGTCTGACTTATTGCCAGATTCCCATACCAAGTATTGGCAACAGCAAGTGATGTAGGCCTCAGCATAGGTTTGTCCATGGCAGCCATCTTGGGTTTAAGGAGACACAGATGAACCTTATAACAATTATAATAAAAGGTGCTGCGAAAGCTGTTAAATAATTCTCATGGTAGTGGTTATTTCAAAAGCTCTGCGGCATACTTCTTTGAACTAGCCAGTTAACTGGGCCCACGCATAGTGCGGTGTAGAGAACTATGGTGGATTCCCAGCTGATGAAGCAAAGGATTCTTAAAGGAACAGGATGAACATGCGGATCCTGTTTCATACTCTGAAACAGGATCTGCACTTTTCACCTGCCAAACACATGCCCATTTCTCCTCTCTGGGGATAATAAAAAGAAACCACAGAACTGGCGGAGGGCTTGCCGCACCAGCCCCCAGACCCCACATAAAAACTTCCCGTCCAGCGACTCCTTGTTATTCTAACTGCCAAAAGGTGCTCTGACTTTTAAAATAGTGGAGAAGGATGGTGAAATGATACTTAAAAGAATGTATTCTTTCCAGTCTCCAGTACCAAGGATCGGCCACACAAAGTGAGCTCGGCCTCAGCATAGTTTTGTCCATGGCAGCCATCTCGAGACGAACCTTATGACAATTATGATGAAAGGTGCTGCAAAACCTGGCAAATAATTCTCAACGTAGTGGTTTTTTCAAAAGCTCTGTGGAATACTTCTTGGAACCCGGCAGTTTTCTGGGCCCATGCATAGAGGGGTCTAGAGAACCATGATGGATTCCCAGGTGATGAATCAAAGGATTCTTAAAGGAACAGGCTGAAAAGTGCGGATCCTGTTTCAGTGTGAGACTGAAACACTATATGCACTTTTTGCCTGCAACACACATGCCCACTTCTCCTCTCTAGGGATAATAAAAACAATCAATCGGATTGACAGATGTCCTCCCCCGCCCCCCAACACTGTACACAAAAAGGTCCCCTCCAGCGACTCATCCTTATGCTATCTGGCGAAAGGTCCTCTGCGTTTTAAAATAATGAAGATAGGATGGTGGAATTATACTTAAAATACTGGCCTTTTGCCAGACTCCCATACCAATTATTGGCAACAGGAAGTGACCTAGGTGTCAGCATAGGTTTGTCCGTGGCTGCCATCTAGGGTTTTAGGAAGCACAGATGAACCTTATCAAAATTATGGTAAAAGTGCTGGAAAAGCTGGCAAATAATTTCCATAGTAGTGGTTATTTCAAAAGCTCTGAGGAAAACTTCTTGGAACCAGGCAGTTTTCTGTGTGCACTAAAAGAGGGGTCTAGAGAACCATGGTGGATTCCCAGCTGATGAAGCAAAGGATTCTTAATGGAACGGGGTGAAAAGTGCAGATTCTGTGTCTGTCTAAGACTGAAACAGGACGCACACTTTTCACCTGCCACACACATGCCCACTTTTCCTCTCTGGGGATAATAAAAACAAACCAGCGAACTGACAAAGGGCCTGCCCCCCTTCCACCCACGCAGATCCCCCCCAAAAAAATTCCCCTCCAGCTACTAATTATTATGCTAACTTGCAAAATTTCCCTGCATTTTTAAACAATGGAGAAAGGACGGTGGAGTGATACTTAGAAGAATGGCTTCTTGTCAGTCTCCACTAACAAAAATAGGCAACACCAAGTCAGCTACGCCTCAGCATAGTTATGCCCGTGGCAGCCATGTTGGGTTTAAGGAGGCACATACAAACTTTATCATAATTATGGTGAAACGTGCTGAAAACCCGGCAAATAATTCTCAACGTACTGTTTAATTCAAAAGCTCTGTGGCATACTTCTTGGAAGAAGCCAGTTACCTGGGCCCACGCATAGAGGGGTCTAGAGAACCATGGTGGATTCCAAGGTGATGAATCTAAGGATTCTTAAAGGAACAGGCTGAAAAGTGCAGATCCTGACTGAAACAGGATTCTGACTTTTTGCCTGCAACACACATGCCCACTTCTCCTCTCTAGGGATAACAAAAACAACCCATCGGATTGACAGATGGCCTGCCCCCGCCCCCCACCACCCCACACAAAATCGTGCCCTCCAGCGACTGATCCTTATGCTATCTGGCAATACGTCCTCTGCCTTTTAAAATAATGGAGATAGAATGGTGGAATTATACCTAAAAGACTGGCTTATTGCCAGACTCCCATACCAAGTATTCGCAACAGCAAGTCACCTAGGCCTCAGCACACGTTTGTCCCTGGCAGCCATCTTGGGTTTAAGGAGGCACAGATGAACCTTATCACAATTATGGTGAAAGGTGCTGCAAAAGCGGTCAAGTAATTCTCATGGTAGTGGTTACTTGAAAAGCTCTGCGGCATAATTCTTTGAACTAGCCAGTTAACTGGGCCCACGCATAGAGCAGTCTAGAGGCCCATGGTGGATTCCCAGCTGATGAAGCAAGGGATTCTTAATGGAACGGGGTGAAAAGTGCGGTTTCTGTTTCAGTCTAAGACAGAAACGGGATCCGAACTTTTCACCTGCCACACACATGCCCACTTCTCCGGTCTGGGGAAAATAAAAACAATCCAGCGAACTGACAGAGGGCCTGCGCCCCCCACCCACACCGACCCCACAAATAAAAATGTCCCCTCCAGCTACTAATTATTATGCTAACTTGCAAAGCTTTCCGTGCATTTTAAAATAATGGGGAAAGTATGGTGGAATGATACTTAAAAGAATGGCCTCCTTCCAGCCTCCAGTAACAAGTGTCGTGAAATCCAAGTGACCTAGGCCTCAGCATAGTTTTCTCCGTGGCAGCCATCTTGTGTTTAAGGAGGCACAGACGATCCTTATCACAATTATGGTGATATGTGCTGCAGAAACTGGCAAATAATTCTACACGTAGTGTTTATCTCAAAAGCTGTGCAGCATACATCTTGGTACAGGCCAGTTCATGGGCCCATGCATGGAGGGTTCTAAGGAACCATGGTGGATTCCCAGCTGATGAATCAAAGGATTTTTAATGGAACCAGCTGAAAAGTGCGGATACTGTTTCAGTCTAACTGAAACAGGATCCGCACATTTCACCTGCCACAAATATATCCACTTCCCTGTCTGGGCATAATAAACACAAACAACCAGACTGACAGAGGGACTGTCCCCCAAACCACCCCGATCCCACCCAAAAACATCCCCTCCGTTGACTCATCCTTATGCTAACTGCCGAAAGTTGCTCACCTTTTAATATAAGGGAGAAAGGATGGTGCAATGATAATTAAAAGACTGGATTCTTGTCAGACTCCCGTACCAAGTATTGGCAACACCAAGCGAGAGAACCCTCAGTATAGGTTTGTCCATGGAAGCCATCTAGGGTTTAAGGAAGCACAAATGAACCTTATCAAAATTATGGTAAAAGTGCTGGAAAAGCTGGCAAATAATTTCCATGGTAGTGGTTATTTCAAATGCTCTGTGGCATACTTCTTTGAACTAGCCTGTTAAGTGGGCCCACACATAGTGGGGTGTAGAGAACTATGGTGGATTCCCAGCTGATGAAGCAAAGGATTCTTAAAGGAACAGGATGAAAAGTGCCGATCCTGTATCAATCTAAGACTGAAACAGGATCCACACTTTTCACTTGCCACACACATGTCCACTTCTCCTCTCCGGGGATAATAAAAACAAACCACTGGACTGACAGAGGGCCTGGCTCTGCCTCTCCCACCCCACACAAAAACGTTTCCTCCAGCGACTCATCCTTAAGCTAAATGGCAATAGGTGCTCTGCCTTTTAAAATAGTTGTGAAAGGAAGGTGGAATGATACTTAAAGGAATGGCTTCTTGCCACGGACCAGTACCAATTATCGGCAACTCCAAGGGAGATTGGCCTAACCGTAGTTTTTTCTGTGGAAGCCAGCTTGGGTTTCAGGATGCACTGCCTAACCTTTTCACAATCATTGTGAAAGTTGCTGCAAAAACTGGCAAATAATACTCAATGTAGTGGTTATTTCCAAAGCTCTGCGGCATACTTCTTGGAACTAGCCAGTTACCTGGGCCCACGCTCAGGGAGGTCTAGAGAACCATGGTGGATTCCCAACTGATGAATTAAAGGATTCCAAAAGGAACAGGCTCAAAAGCGGAGATACTGTTTCAGACTGAAACAGGATCCAAAGTTTTCACCTGCCACATACATGCCCGCTTCTCCTCTCTGGGAATAATAAAAACAAACCACCGGACTGACAGAGGGCCTGCCCTCCCACACACACCCAACCCCACACAAAAAGCCGCTCCAGTGACTCATCTTTATGCTAACTGGCTAAAGGTGCACTGCCTTTTAAACTAATGGAGAAAAGACGGTGGAATTGTACTTAAAAAAAATGGCTTCTTGCCAGGCTCCAGTAAAATGTATCGGTACACCAAGGGAGCTAGGCCTCAGCATAGTTTTGTCCGTGGCAGCCTGCTTGGGTTTAAGGAGGCACAGATGAACCTTATCACAATTATGGTCAAAGGTGCTGCAAAAACTGGCAAACAATTCTCAACGTAGTGGTTATTTCAAAAGCTCTACGGCATACATCTTGGAACTAGCCAGTTACCTGGGCCCACACATAGAGGGGTCTCGACAGCCATGGTGGATTCCCAGCTGATGAATCAAAGGATTCGTAAAGGAACTGGCTGAAAAGTGCGGATCCTGTTTCAGTCTAAGACTGAAACAGGATCCGTACTTTTCACCTGCCACACACATGCCCACCTCTCCTCTTTGGGCATAATAAAGACAAACCACCAGACAGACAGAGAGCCTTCCCCTCAACGCACCACCCGACCCCACTCAAAAACGTCCCCTCCAGCAACTCATTCTTATGATAACTGGAAAAAGGTGTTCTGCCTTTTAAAATGATGGAGAAAGGATGGTGGAATGACTCTTAATAGCATGGCTTCTTGCCAGGCTCCAGTACCAACTATCGGCAACACCAAGTGAACTAGGCCTCAGCATAGTTTTGTCTGCCCCAGCCATCTTGGGTTGAAGGAGGCACGGACGAACCTTATCACAATTATGGTGAAAGGTGGTGCAAAAACTAGCAAATAATTCTCAACGTAGTGGTTATTTCAAAAGCTCTGTGGCATACTTCTTGGAACTAGCCAGTTACCTGGGCCCACGCATAGAGGTCTTTAAAGAACCATGGTGTATTCCCAGCTGATGAATCAAACGATTCTTTTTTGTTTGTTTGTTTGTTTGTTAGCTCATTATGGGGGTACAAAAGATCAGGCTATATACATTCCCCATGCCTCCCCTTTCCCCCGATTCTGAGCTTCAATTTTGTCCATTCGCTAGTCAGTGCACATCACATTCATCATGTAGGTGTGCACCCCTCCTCTCCCCCACCCCATCCCCCCCAGTTAGAACTTGAAGGGTGTCCATTCCCCAGGCAGTGCACATCACATTCATCAAGTAGGTATACACCCATCCCTTCCACCCGGCCCCAACCTCTGTCCGATACCCAATTGGTGTTGTTCCCAAATGTGCACTCAGGGAAACCAATTTGCTGGTGAGTACATGTGGTGCTTATTTTTCCATTCTTGGGATACTTCACTTAATAGAATGGGATCCAGCTCTCTCCAGGAGAACCAAAGAGATGCCATATCGCCATTATTTCTAATAGCTGAGTAATATTCCATGGTATACATATACCACATTTTGCTAATCCATTCATGAATTGATGGGCATTTGGGTTGTTTCCACATCTTTGTGATTGTGAATTGTGCTGCTATAATCATTCAGGTGCAGGTGTCTTTTTTATAGAATGACTTTTGTTCTTCTGGGTAGATGTCCAATAATGGAATTGCTGGATCGAATGGTAGGTCTACTTGAATCTGTTTAAGGTATCTCCACATTGCTTTCCACAGGGGCTGCACTAGTTTACAGTCCCACCAGCAGTGTATGAATGTACCTATCTCCCCACACCCACACCAACATGTATAGTTTTGGGACTTTTTGATAAAGGCCATTCCCACTGGAGTTAAGTGATATCTCATTGTGGTTTTGATTTGCATTTCCCTGATGATTAGAGATGTTGAACACTTTTTCATATGTTTGTTAGCCACTTTTATATCTTCTTTTGAAAAATTTCTATTTATGTCCTTTGCCCACTTTTTGATAGGGTTGTTTGATTTTTTCTTACTGATTTTCCTGAGTTCTAAATAGATTCTTGTTATCAGTCCTTTATCTGATGTGTAGTATGCGAAAATTTTTTCCCATTCTGTAGGTTGTCCATTTACTCTCGTGACTGTTTCTTTGGCTGTGCAGAAGCTTTTTAATTTGATCAGGTCCCATTTATTTATTTTTGTTGTTGCTGTGATTGCTTTAGGGGTCTTCTTCATAAATTCTTTGCCTAGGCCAATGTCTGTAAGAGTCTTTCCTACATTTTCTTCTAGAATTCTAATAGTTTCTGACCTTAGGTTTAAGTCTGTTAACCACTGTGATTTGATTTTTGTGAGGGGTGAGAGTTATGTGTCCTGTTTTAGTCTTCTACATGTGGATATCCAGTTTTCCCAGCACCATTTATTAAATAAGGAATCTTTTCCCCAGAGTATGTTTTTGTCTGCTTTGTCAAAGATTAGATGGCTATATGAGGATGGTTTTATATTGGGATTTTCTGTTCTGTTCCACTGGTCTGTGTCCCTGCACTTGTGCCAGTACCAGGCTGTTTTAAGAACCACAGCCTTGTAGTATAGTTTGAAGTCTGGCAAATTAATACTTCCCATTTTGTTTTTGTTGTTTAAGATTGCTTTTGCTAAACGGGGTCTTCCCTGGTTCCATACAAAGCGTAAAATTATTTTTCCTATGTCTGTGAAAAAAGATGTTGGTAATTTAATAAGGATTGCATTGAATCTGTAGATAACTTTGGGCAGTATAGACATTTTAACAATGTTGATTCTACCGATCCATGAGCATGGTATGGTTTTCCACCTATTTACATGTTCTGCAATTTCCTTCCTCAGTGTTTCATAGTTCTCCCTATAGAGGTCCTTTACCTCCTTAGTTAAATAAATTCCTAGGTATTTTATTTTCTTTGTTGCTATTTTGAAGGGTATTGAGTCCTTAATTTGGTTTTCCATTTGACTGTTATTGGCATATATGAATGCCTCTGATTTGTGTGTATTGATTTTGTATCCTGAGACTTTACTGAATTCATTGATCAATTCCAGGAGTCTCTTGGTTGAAACCTTGGGGTTTTATAGATATAACATCATATCATCAGCAAAGAGTGAGAGTTTGATCTCTTCTGTCCCTATTTCAACTCCCTTGATTCTGCTCTCTTGCCTGATAGCTCTTGCAAGGACTTCCAATACTATGTAGAAAAGTAATGGGGACAGTGGTAAGCCTTGTCTGGTTCCAGTTTGAAGTGGGAATGCTTTCAGTTTTTCCCCATTCAGTATGATGTTGGCTGAGGGTTTGTCGTATATGGCTTGTATCATTTTTATATAGGCCCCATCTATGCCTATTTTGTTAAGTGTTCTTATCAAAGAAGGGTGTTGAATTTTGTCAAATGCTTTCTCTGCATCTATTGAGAGGATCATCTGATCTTTATTTTTGCTTCTATTTATGTGATGAATTACATTCCCATATGTCAAACCATCCCTGCATCTCTGGGATGAAGCCCACTTGGTCGTGATGGATTATTTTTTTGATAAGCACTTGGATTCGATTTGTTAGAATTTTATTGAGAATTTTTGCATCTATATTCATAAGAGAAATTGGTCTATAGTTCTCTGTTTTAGTTGCATCCTTTCCTGGATTTGGTATCAGGATTATGTTGGCTTGGTAAAAAGTGTTGGGGAGAATCCCATCCTTCTCTATATTGGAGAATAGTTTATGTACGATGGGCACCAGTTCTTCTTTGTAGGTATGGTAGAATTCAGGTGTGAACCCATCTGGTCCAGGGCTTTTCTTTTTGGGAAGGTTTTTTATTGCTGTTTCAATTTCAGATCTAGATATCGGTCTATTCAGGAATTCTATTTCTTCCTGGTTGAGCCTGGGAAGGCTGTGTGTTTATAAGAATTTGTCCATTTCCTCCAGGTTTTCTAATTTGTGTGCATAAAGATTTTTGTAGAATTCATAGATGATATCATGTATCTCTGTGGCATCAGTCGTGATTACTCCTTTCGTGTTCCTGATCGAGGTTATAAGAGATTTTTCTTTTCTGCTCTTGGTTAGTTTAGCCAGAAGTGTGTCAATTTTGTTTATTTTTTCAAAGAACCAACTTTTGGTTTTATTAATCTCCGTTATGGTTTGGTTTAATCTCCCTTATGCTCCCTTATGGTCCTTTTCATTTAGTTCTGATTTAATCTTAATAATTTCCTTCTGCTGGGTTTGGGTTTGGTCTCTTCTTTCTTCTCCAGCTCTTTGAGTCTATTCATTAGATT
The DNA here is from genome assembly GCF_041146395.1 of Eulemur rufifrons. Lineage (NCBI taxonomy): Eukaryota > Metazoa > Chordata > Mammalia > Primates > Lemuridae > Eulemur > Eulemur rufifrons. The sequence goes on from NW_027182815.1 coordinate 3,862,681, forward strand.
GTCTATTTGTAAGTTTTCTGTCTTTTTGGTATAGGCATTTATGGAAATAAATTTTCCTCTCAGGACTGCTTTAGCTGTGTCCCACAGATTTTGATAAGTTGTATCTCCTTTGTCGTTTAATTCAAAGAATCTTTTGATTTCTGACTTGATTTCTTCATTTATAAAATGATTGTTCAGGAGAAGGTTATTTAGCTTCCATGACTTTGAGTAGAAATGAGGATTTCTGTTAGGGTTCATTGTTACTTTTATTCCACTGTGATCCGAGAAGCTGCATGGTATTATTTCTATATTTTTAAATTTTTTAAGACATTCTTTATGTCCTAAGATATGGTCAATCTTGGAGAATGTCCCATGAGCTGATGAGAAGAACTTATATTCAGTGGTATTTGGGTAGAATGTCCTGTAGATGTCAGTCAGGCCCATTTGTTCTAGCATTCTATTTACGTCCAATATTTCTTTGTTTATTTTTTGTTTGGAGGATCTGTCTTGAACTGTCAGTGGCGTGTTAAAATCTCTGGCTACTAAAGTGTTGTTATCTATCATTTGGTTCAGATCAAGTAGGGTTTGCTTTATGAATCTGGGTGCACCTAGATCGGGTGCATATATGTTAAGTATAGTTATGTCTTCTTGTTGAATTGTACCCTTCACCAGTATATAGTAACCATCTTTGTCTTTCTTTACTTTTGTTGATTTAAAAACTACGTTATCGGAGATTAGAACTGCCACGCCAGCTTTCTTTTGGGTTCCATTTGCTTGGAATATTGATTTCCACCCTTTTATTTTCAGTCTAAATGCATCCTTGCAGGTTAGATGAGTTTCCTGAAGACAGCAGATACTTGGCTTATATCTTTTTTATCCATTGGGCCAGTCCATGTCTCTTGAGTGGGGAATTCAATCCATTCACATTTAATGAGAGAACTGATAAGCGAGACAGATTGCTGTTCCTCATGTTGGGTTGAATTTCATTGATCTGTTTTCTCTCTTGAGCCATTATGATAACTGTGTTTTCATATTTATCTCTTGATTAGTGTTACATTCGAGGGTCCTTCTTGTGCTGGACCACGTGTAACTCTGTTTTGAATACTTCTTGGAAAGCTGCTCTTGTCTTGGTGAATTCTCTGAGTTTTTGTTTATCTGAGAATGTCTTAATTTCACCTTCATATATAAAACTGAGCTTATCTGGGTACAGGATTCTAGGCTGGGCATTATTCTGTTTCAGAAGAGTGAGAATGGGGCTCCAATCTCTTCTTGCTTGTAAGGTTTCAGTTGAGAAATCTGGCGTGATTCGGATGGGCTTTCCTTTGTATGTTACTTGTTTCTTTCTCCTTACAGATTGAAGAAGGGCCTCGTTAGTGGATATTTTGGTCAGTCTGATAACTACATGACGTGGTGTCTTCCTATTTGGTATGAATCTCTCAGAGGTTCTTTGAGCTTCTTGAACCTGTGTATCTAGAGATTTGGCAAGGCCTGGGAAATTTTCCTCAATTATATCTTCAGATACTTTATTCAACCCTTGCTTATTGTCTTCTTCACCCTCAGGAATGCCAATAACTCTCACGTTAGGCTTCTTCACATAATCCCACATTTCTTGTAGACTATGATTATTTCTCATGTTTCTTTGTTTTAACTCTGTGACTGCCTTATTTAATTGGAAAGTGTTATCTTCGATCTCTGAGATTCTTTCTTCTGTTTGATCTACCCTGCTCTTGAGACTTTCCACTGTGTTTTGTAGCTCGTTGAATAAATTTTTCATTTCCAGGAGTTCAGTTTGATTTTTCTTCAGTATTTCAATTTCTTTGGTGAATTTTTCTTCCAAGTCCTGGATCTTTTTTGTGGTTTCTTTGTGTTGATTATCCATTTTTTCTTGCATAATGTTCAGCGTATTTATGATCCATGTTTGAAATTCTTCCTGTGACACGTTGCTATTTGGAATCTGCTTTGTGTTAATTGGTGGAGAACTAGTAATCCTCTTTGAGGGCATGGTTTCAGCTTGATTCTTTATACTCCTAGAGTTCCTTCGCTGAGCCCTTCCCATCTGAATGAATCCTTAAGATCCCTTCTTTCAGCTTTAGTCTGGATAGGGGCACACTGTGAGTGCCAGGTAAGCTGCCTCCTCTGTCACTAGGGGGAGCCCTTCACATATTGTTCAGGATTTTGCTAGCTCCGCTGGGGGGGCTGCCCCTCTTCCTCTCCCGAGGTGGCTTCTGTCTCTCTCTGTGAGAAAGACAGTGGATAGGGAGAGTGGAGCGGTGCCCTCATTCGCCCAACGCCCCAGCCACTGCAGTTCCCGCGGGCGATGGTCTGCCCCACCCCAATGTCTGCAAGGTCCACGCTCTACTCTCTCGTGACTGGGGAACCACTCAGTGTTCACACAAAGGTGGAGCTCCTAGTCAGGGTCCGTGGACTAGGGAAGGGAGCCGCCCAGGGAGCCGCCCGGTACCCAATCGCTCCTCAGCGTTTAGGCTGTGGACCCCGACAATGGCGGCCGCCCGTCTGCAGATCACTGTCACTGGGGTTGAATGCTCAGGGACCGGCAGAGGCCAGAGGAGCCGGGGACCGGGAGAATCCAGCCGCCCACCTATACGAGGCAGTTTGGCATCTGCTAGAGCCGGGACCAAAGCAGCCCCACCGCCCGCGTATAGGAGACAGTTGCTAGGTGCGTCAGCTGCGCACAGCACTCCAGGGTCCAAAATGCCTCCTTCCAATGTCTCCTCTCTGCAGAGCCCCACATCTCCCGTGGCGATTCTGCACCGACTTCAGGCAGATCCTCAATTGAGTGGGTGTGGAGGTCAGAGGGGGAACAAGATGCTTTCCTGTGGGGCTGAACCCACCCCACTCTCTGGTGAGGTGGGTACAGCTGTCCCGTGCTCCCTTCTCTATTGGCCATCCCGCACTCTCCAGATTTTGGTGATTTATTTCCCTAATCACCTCAGTCTTTTCTTGCTCTCTCTCTCTGTCCCACGCTGATTCTCCATGGATTCACACCACCGTTCTTGTGGGGAAGTGAACCTCTAGGGTTGTGGGCAGTGGGAGACCCATGCCTTCCACTCCAGGAGCACGAATCCAGGAGGTCACCACCATTCCACCATCATTGAGAATGAATCAAAGGAGTCTTAAAGGAACAGGCTGAAAAGTGCGGATCCTGTTTCAGTCTAAGTCTGAAACAGGATCCGCACTTTTCACCTGCCACACACATGCCCACTTCTCCTCTCTGGGCATAATAAAAACAAACCACTGGACTGACAGAGGGCTTGCCCCCCCACACACACCACACGACCCCACACAAAAACGTCCCCTCCAGTGACTCATTCTTATGCTAACTGGCAAACGGTGCTATGCCTTTTAAAATAATGGAAAAAGGATGGTGGAATGATACTTGAAAGACTGGTTTTATTCCATGCTCCCGTACCAAGTATCGGCAACACCAAGTGAGCTAGGCCTCAGCATAGTTTTTTCCCTGGCAGCCATCTTGGGATTAAGGAGGCAGAGAAGTACCTTGTCACAATTATGGTGAAAGGTGCTGCAAAAACTGGCAAATAATTCTCCACGTAGTGGTTATTTCAAAAGCTCTATGGCATACTTCTTGGAACCAGCTAGTTACCTGGGGCCACGCATAGAGGGTTATAGAGAACCATGGTGGATTCAGGGAAGAACAGTCAAATGATTCTTAAAGGAACGGGCAGAAAATGTGGATCCTGTTTCAGTCTAAGACTAAAACAGGATCCGCACTTTTCACCTGCTGCACACATGCCAACTTCTCCTCTCTGAGGATTAAAAAAAAAAACACTGGACTGGCAGAGCGCCTGCCCCCTCACACACCACCTGACCCCACACAACAACGTGCCCTCCAGCAACTCATTTGCTAACTGGCAAAAGGTGCTCTGCCTTTTAAAACAATGGAAAAAGGTTGGTGGAATGATACTTAAAAGACTGGCTTCTTGCCAGGCTCCAGTACCAAGTATAGGCAATACCAAGTGAGGTAGGCCTCAGCATGGTTTTGTCCATGGCAGCCAGCTTGGTTTAAGGAGGCAGAGACGAACCTTGTCACAATTATGGTGAAAGGTGCTGCAAAAACTGGCAAATAATTCTCCACGTAGTGGTTATTTCAAAAGCTCTGCAGCATAATTCTTGGAAGTATCCAGTTAAAGGGTCCCACGCATTGAGGGGTCCAGAGAACCATGGTAGATTGCCAGGTGATGAATCAAAGGATTCTTAAAGAAACGGGCTGAAAACTGCTGATCCTCTTTCACCCTAAGACTGAAAGAGGATCAGCACTTTTCACCTGCCACACACATGCCCACTTCTCCTCTCTGGGCCTAATAAAAACAAACCGCCAGACTGAAAGATGCCCTGACCCCCAAACACCACCCGACCCCACAAAAAAAGTCCCTTCCAGCGACTCATTCTTATGCTAACTGCCAAAAGGTGCTCTGCCATTTAAAATAGTGGAGAAAGGATCATGGAATGATACTTAAAAAACTGGCTTCTTGCCAGGGTCCAGTACCAAGTATTGGCAACACCAAGTGAGCTATGCCTCAGCATAGTGTTTTCCATGGCAGCCATCTTGTGTTTAAGGATGCAGAGGCGAATCTTAACACAATTATTGTGAAAGGTGCTGCAAAAACTGGCAAATAATTCTCACCGTAGTAGTTATTTCAAAAGCTCTGCGGTATACTTCTTGGAACCAGCCAGTTTACTGGGTGCACTCATAGAGGGGTCTATAGAACCTTGGTAGAGTCCCAGCTGATGAATCAAATGATTCTTAAAGGAACAGGCTGAAAACTGCGGATCCTGTTCAGTCTAAGACTGAAACAGGATCT